>NW_025968434.1:0-25000 GCF_021869965.1 Rhincodon typus | reverse complement strand
TACTTTGCATGAAATATACCTTCTGGGTGTCTGTCCAATAGGCCAACTTGTCAATGTCCCTCTGAAGTGTCCAGCATAATCCTCACAATTCATTATTCTTTCTAGCTCAGTACCATCTGAAAACTTAGAGATTTTGTTCTCAACATCCATCTCCAAATCATTTATATAAATCACAGCAGGCAAGAATCCGAATTGTGATTCCTGTGGAACACCACTTTCAACTCATCTCCAATGTGAGAAATGCCCTTTTATACCAACCCTCTGTTTCCTTTCTTTTAGCCAACTTCTAATCCTTACTACTGAGGACCCATCAACCCCTCAAACATTTGCTAACCAACCTGCCACGTGGCACTGCATTAAATGCTTTCTGAAAATAAAACATACATCTATAGCACTATCCTCATCCACTGCTTGTGTCATCTCATCAAAGAATTAAATTTGTCAGACATGACCTGCCCTTGACAAAGCTACGTTGGTTGTCTAATATTAACTTACTTTTCTCCGAGTGTATATTTACCTCATCCCGCATTATGGCCTCCATCAGTCTTCCCAATATTGGCGTCAAGCTGACAGATCTATAGTTTTCTGGGTTATCCTTTGCCCCTATTTTAAACAATGTTGTCATGTTTGCAAATCTCCAGTTCTCAAGGACTAATCCTGTGTTCAGAGATACCTTAAAAATGTCTGTTAACGGCTCCGTGATTTGCTCCCTCACCTTTCTCAACAATCCGGGATGGATCCCATCTGGGGCTTGCAGCTTCTCTACCTGGTGTGCTGCCAGCCTTTTTAGCACCTCTTCTTTATGTATCCTTATACTGTCAGTTGCTCAGCATCCACATTTTCAACTCGGCCATTATCGCAGAAGCAAAATATTCATTTAGTGCCTCTGCCATTTCCTTTGCTTCAGTTAGCAGCTTACCCAGCTTATTCCTGATGGGCCTCACTCTATCCTTCACTAATCTTTTACTTTTAATATGTCTGAAGAAAATTTTACTATTGTTTTTAGCACAGCCTGCTATCCTTTCCTCACACTTCCCCTTAGTCTTCCTTATTTCAGTCTAAGCCTGCATTTGAGATACTCTTCCCGATTTCTGTTGCTATTATTATTCCTGCATGCATCATTTGCCTCCTTTCTCTTCCTTATTTTCTCATCAATATCCTCAGTCATCCACAGTATTCTAACTTTGGATACCCCATTTTATTTCTCATGTGTATGTATCTGGCTTGCACCCTATTCATCTCTCTTTGAAATTCTCCCATTTTTCATCCATAATGTGGATAAATGTGAAGTTATTCACTTTGGTAGCAAAAACAGGAAGGCAGATCATTATCCAAATGGCTATAAATTGAGAGAGGGGAATGTGCAACTAATCCTGGATATCCTTGTTTACCAGTCACTGAAAGTGAGCATACAGTTGCAACAGGTTGTAAAGAAGGCAAATGGTATGTCTGCCTCTATACTGAGAAGATTTGAGTCAAAAAGCAGGGATGTCTTGCTACAATTATATAGGGCCTTGGTTTGGTCTCTTTATCTGGGTTTTGGTCTCCTTATCTGAGGAAGGATGATCTTGCTATACAGAAAATACAGCAACGGTTTACTAAACTGATTCCTGGGATGGTGGGACTGATGTACGAGGAAAGGTCGAATCAGTTAGGATTATATTTATCGAACTCCAGAAGAATGAGGGGAGACCTCACAGAAATCTATAAAATTCTAAAAGCATTGGACAGGCTGAGTGCAGGAAGGATGTTCCAAATGGCAGAACCATGGGTCACAGACTAATTTATTCCCTTGGGGAATGTGGGCATTGCTAGCTGGGCCAGTATTTATTGCCTGTCCTTCGTTGCCCTTGAGAAGGCGTTAGTGAACTGCCTTCTTGAACTGCTGCAGTCCATGTGCTGTCAATAGACCCACAATGCCTTTAGAGAAGGAATTCCAGGATTTTGACCCAGGAACAATGATATATTTCCAAGGCAGGATGGTGAGTGGCTTGAGGAGAACTTGCAGGTGGTGGTGTTCCTTGATCTCTTAAATGGTATAGGTCATGGGTCTGGAAGGTGCAGTCTAAGGATCTTTGGTGAATTTCTGCAGTGTATCTTGTAGATAGTACACACTTCTGCGACTGAGCGGGGTTGTTTGATAAGGGGTAAACCATTTAGGACTGACAGGAGGAGAAATTTCTTCACCCAGAGAATAGTGAGTCTGTGGAATTCACTATCAGAGAAAGCAGTTGAGGCCAAAACATTAATAACTCAAAAACAAAAATCAAAGAACTGTTAATGATGGAAATCAGAAACAAAAACACAAATTGCTGGGAAAAACTTAGCAGGTCTGGAGGCATGTGTGGACAGAAAGCACAGTTAACTTTTTGGGTTCAGTGACCCTTCTTCAGAATGGTCAGAACATTGTATGATTTGAAGGGGTAGTAGGATACTAAATAGGGCTAAGGGGATAAAAGAATATGGAGGAAAAGCAGGAATAGGCTATGAAGTATGATAAGTAGACATAATCATAATGAATGGTGGAAGAGGTCTGAAGGGCTGAATAGCCTTCTCCTGCTCCTATTTTATGTTTATATGACAATGGAGGCTGGAAACTATAGCTGTAACAGTTGGAGCGAGGTCAATGATTGGGGATGGAAGCCCTGGCACTAATGGGTGGGGGGTTGGGGCAATTGATGGAAACCCGAATCTCAACAGCTGGACAGAATAAAGGAATCATCAGATGCAAATGAGATGCAAAGACTGGCTTGAAAGGGTGGAAGAGGGAGGGTAATAATTGGGGGCAAATACCTGCCTCTAATTAAGGAAGGGAGGCAGCAAGGGTGGGAGAAACAAGCCTTTGGACCAGAAGAAATCATGCATACATCAAAGGAAAGGGTTCTAGTGATGAGGAAGCTCACAGGGCTGAGGGCAGAACAAACAATTGGGAATGTTTCATGACTTGGGTGAAAGCCCAAACAAGCAACCAGATACAAACCTTATCAGCACCAAAGCAGGAGACGAGAGAGGAGAGGAGCAAATATTTGGCTTTCACTTGCCATGGGAGGGCTTTAAGACAATGCAATATGGACGAGTAGAGGGGCAGCTCCACATCCCCAAAGTGGCTGCACTCCTGTCTGTAAATATCGAAGAACAGGCGGAAAGAACAATGTACAGAGTCCAGCAGACCATCCACCTGCCAACAACAAAAACATTGCAGGGCATCAGTTACATAAACCACAAACTCCAGACTTTTCAGCAGCTCCCTGCATGGCCCTGCGTAAATCTCAAGCGTCAGTGTGAGGTTCATAGAATCAGTGTGGAAGCAGGCCATTTGGCCCATCAAGTCCACACCGCCTCTCCAAAGAGCATCCCACCCAGACCCCTACCCTATCCCTGTAACCCTGCATTCTCCTATGCCAATCCACCCATCCTGCACGTCTTTGGACTGCGGGAGTAAACCAGAGCACCCGAGGAGACCTAGACAAACACAGGGAGAATGTGCAAACCCCACACAGACAGTCGCCCAAGGCTGGAATCGAACCCGGGTCCCTGGTGCTGCGAGGCAGCAGTGCTAATTACTGAGACGCCGTGCCACTCATGATGAGTAATCTGATGCTATAAAGTAGCCTGGGACCAACAAGCAGCCTATGTACCTCCAGATTAGTGTAAATATAGGGCAAGTACAGTATAGGGTTAAGACAAGGTGAAGCTTCCACTACATATCCCTATCAAACACTCTCAGGGCAGGTACAGTACGGGACTAGATACAAAGTAAAGCTCCATCTACTCATTTAAACAAAAAGTAAAGCAATTTCTACACTATCCCCATACCCAGACAGTTATGGCACAGATTTAGATACAGAGTAAGAGACAAAAGAACGGATGCTGGAATCGAAGGTAGACAAACAGGAGGTTGGAAGAACAAGCAAGCCAGGCAGCATCTGGAAGAAAGGAGCAGTCAACATTTCAGGTACTACCCTTCTTCAATACGCGAAATGCTGGCTGCTCCTTTCCTCCAGATGCTGCCTGGTTTGCTGTGTTGTTCCAGCCTCCTGTTTGTCCACCTCAGACATTGAGTAAAACTTCCGCTACGCTGACCCATTAAATATATCCTGAGCAGTACAGCATGAGGTTAGTAACACAGTAAAGCTATCTCTACTCTTTTAAACTCAAAATTATATGGGTAGAAATTAGAAATAAGAAAGGAAACGTGACCTTGATGGGATATAGTATAGCATCCCCCCAATAGTCAGGTGGAATTTCAGAAACAAATATGTAGAGAGATCTCAGATATATGTAATCATTAATAAGGTTGTCATAATGGGGGATTTTAATTTTCCAAACATTGACTGGGGCTACCATCGCTTTAGGCTTGGATAGTGAAGAATTTGTTAAATGTGTTCAAGAAAATTTTCTTTATCAATATGTGGTTGCTCCTACTAGAGAATGAGCAAACCTTGACCTTCTTTTGGGCATAAAATGGACAAATGTGAGGTGATGCATTTTGGAAGGTCAAGTTCAGATGGAAATTATACGGTGAATGGCATAACCCTTAGGAGTATTGATATGCAGAGGGATCTGGGTGTGCAGTTCCACAGATCACTGAAGGTGGCAGTGTAGGTAGATAGGCTAGTGAAAAAAAAAGGCCTGTTGCATGTTTGCCTTCATTGGAAGGGGCACTGAGTATTAGGATAGACAAGTTATGCCACAGCTTCATTGAACTTTAGTTAGGCCACTCTTGGGGAATATTGCATACAGTTCTGGCTACCACACTACCAGAAGGATGTGGATGCTTTGCAGAGGGTACAGAAAAGGTTTACCAGGATGTTGCCTGGAATGAGTAATTTTAGCTACGAGGAAAGTTTGGATAGACTGGGTTTGTTTTCATTGGAGCGCAGGAGGTTGAGTGGTAACCTGATGGAAGTTTATAAGATTGTCAATAGCATGGATAGAGTTGAAAGTATGAGGTTTTTTCCCAGGGTGGAGTCAATTGCTAGGGGCACAGGTTCAAGGTGGTGGTGGTGGGGGACATGTTTAAAACAAATGTGTGAGGCAAATTTTTCACACAAAGGGTGGTGACTGCCTGGAATGCGCTGCTACAGGAGGTGGTGGAAGCAGATACAACAGCAGCATTCAAGAAGCACATGGATGAATACATGAATAGGAAGGGGATAGAGGGATACGTATCCTGTAAGTGAAGACAGATTTAGTATGAAAGGGCAAAATGTGTCGGCACAGGCCTGGAGGGCCGAAGGGCCTGTTCCTGTGTTGTATTGTTCTTTGTTGTAAAAAGACAGGGCAGGTGATTTAAGTAAAAGTAGGGGAACAATGTGAGTTTTGCAATCATAATTCTATTAGTTTCAAAATGATTATGGAAAAGGATAAGCCTTCCATAAAAGTTAAAGTTTTTAATTATAGTAAGGCAAATTTTAATGGCATGAGACAAATGGGAGGCAATCAAGCGTGTGATGACAAGAGTTCAGAGGAATTATGTTCCTGTTAGAGTGAGAGGTAAGGCTGGTAAGATTAAGGAACAATCAAGGAATAAAGATATTGACGTTCTAGTCAAGAATAAAAGAAAATCTTATTTTAGATATGGACAACTGAGTTCAAATGAATCTATTAATCAATACAAACAGTATAGAGGCATTCTTAAGAAAGAAATCAGGAAAGCAAAGAGGGGGTATGAGATAGCATTGCCAGATAAATTTAAGGATAATCCAAAGAGATTCTACAAGTACATTAAGAGTATGAAGGTAACTAAAGAGAGGGTAGGGCCCCTTAAAGATCAAGGAGGTCGTCTTTGCGTCGAGCCCCAGGAGCTGGGAGAGATACTAAATGAATATTTTGTGTCAGTTTTTACTGTGGAGAAAGAAATGGAGGCTAGAGAACGCAGGAAAATAAATATTGATGTTTTAAAAACAGCTCACAGTACACAAGAGGAAATTCTAGAGGTCTTAGAGAATGCAAAGGTGGATAAATATCTGCGATCTGATCTCATGTATCCCAGAACGTTGTGGGAAATAAGGGAGGAAATTGCAAGACCCTTGCAGAAATATTTGCATCATCTATAACTACGGGTGAGATGCCTAGTGACTGGAGGATGGCTCATGTCGTGTCTTTGTTTAAGAAGGGTTGTAAGGAGAAACCAGAGAACTACAGACTTGTGAGTCTGACTTCGGTTATGGCTAAATTGTTGGAGGTAATCACAAAAGATAGAATTTAAACACATTTAGAGAGGCAAAAATTGATTAGGGATAGTCAGCATTGGTTTGCGCGCGAAAAATCGTGTCTCACAAACTTCATTGAGTTTTTTCAGGAAGTTACCAAAAAGATCGATGAGGGCAGAAAATAGAGGTTGTTTACTTTGACTTTACTAAAGCCTTCAACAAGGTTCCGCATGGCAGACTTATTCGTAAAATTAGGTCACATGGGATTCAGGGCGAGCTTACCAATTGGATACATAATTGGCTTAACAGCACGAAACAGAGTGGTGGCAGAGGGTTGCTTTTCGGACTGGAGGCATGTCACCAGCAGTGCTCCACAGGGACCAGTTCTGGGTCCTCTTTTGTTTGTCATTTACATAATTTATATAAATAGACCTTATGATTAGGGAAAAGTTCGGCACAACATTGTGGGCTGAAGGGCCTGTACTGTGCTGTACTGTTCTGTTCTATGTTCTAAATGATTTGGATGAGAATATGGAAGGAATGGTTGGTAAGTTTGTGGACAACACCAAAATTGGTGGGATAGTGGGCAGTGAAGAAGGTTTTCTAAGATTACAAGGGGATCTTGATTAAGTGGGTCAATGGGATGAAAACTGGCAGATGGCATTCAATTTGGATTAATGCAAGGTACTGCATTCTGGTACAACAAACAAGGGTAGGGCTTATTCAATTAATGGTAGGGCCTTGGGTAGAGTTATAGAACAGAGGGACCTAGGGGTTCAGATGCATAATTCTTTGAAGTTCGTGTCACATATAGACAGGGTGGTTAAAAAGGCACGCTTGCCTTTACTGCTCAGTCCTTTGAGTTTCGGAGTTGGGACATCATGTTGAGGTTGTACAGGCCATTATTAAGGCCTCTTCTGCAGTACTGTATCCAGTTCTGGTCGCCCAGCTCTAGGAAGGATATTATTAGGTGGAGAGAATTCAAAAGAGATTTACCAGGATGTTGCCAGGTATGGAAGGTTAGAGTTATAAAGAAAGGCTGGATAGGCCAGTACGTATTCACTGGAGCATAAGAGGTTGAGAGATGACCTTACAGATGACCTTATAAAATCATCAGGGGTTTGGATAGCGTTAATGGTAGGTGTCTTTGCCATAGGATGGGGATTTCAAGACTAGGGGGCGCAATTTTAAGATGAGAGGAGAGAGATTTAAAAAAAGACATGAAGGGCAAATTTTTTACACAGTGGGTGGTTCATGTGTGGAATGAACTTCCTGAGGAAGCAGTGTATGTAGGCACAGTTACAACTTTTAAAAGACACTTTTAAATAAGGACATGAATAGGAAAGATTCGGAAGGAGCAAGTAGGTGGGACTTGATTAGTTGGGCATTAAGTTCGGCATGAACTGGTTCCATGCTGTAAAACTCTGTGACAGGGGCAGCACGGTGTCAGACACGTAGTAAACCTCCTGCATGTCTTTTAAACTGAAATTAAAGCTCCCAAAACAGTGTTCCTTCAAATACTCCCAGGTCAGGGACAGCACGCAATTAGATGCAAAGTAACACTCCTTGTACACTGTCCCCGTCAAACAATCTCTGGACAGGGACAGCAAGGAGTTGTATACAGAGTACTGCTCCCTCTACTCTTTTAAACTGAATGTAAAACTCCCTTAACACGGTCCCCATCAAACAATCACAGCACAGGTACTGTGCGCAGAGTCAGATACTGAGTAAAGCTCTCACTACTGTTTTAACCTGAAAGTAAAAATGCCTTTACTCCTCTAAACTGAAAGTAAAGCTCCCTCCAAACTGTCTCTCTATCAAACACTCTCAAGACATGTGTAGTGCAGGGTAAGATGCAGAGTAAAGCTTTTCACTTGAAAGTAAACTAAAAGTAAAGCCCTCTGTGACAAGAACAGAAATAGCTGGAGAAACTCAGCAAGTCTGGCAATATCTATGGAGAAAGCAGAGTTAACATTAACATTAACTGAATACAAACCACCCTTGACATAGTCCCCATCAAATATTCTCAGGGGAGTACAGTACAGAATTAGATAGAGAGCAAAGCTCTTTCTACATTATCTCGAACAAACGCTTCCACGAGACCTACAGCAAGGACTTAGACGCAGAGTAAATCCTTCTCTACTCTTTAGTAGAGTTGCTTCTATTCTTTTAGTGGAAAGTAACTACACTGCATCCATTAAAAACTCCTAGCACTGAGCTTAGTGTTAGACACAGTGTAAAACTCCGTCTACAATTTTAAACTGGAAGTAAAGCTCTCTATCCTATTAAACTACTGATTACTCTACTCTTTTAAAGCTAAAGTAAAACTTTCTCTACACTGTCCCATGAAACACTCTTAGGACACATACAGCACAGGGTTAGATACAGAGTAAAGTTCTCTCTCCACTGTCCTCATCAAATACGCACAGGAAATTGACAGCACAGGGTTAGATACAAAGTAAAACTCTTTCTGCTCTTTTAAACAGAAAGTAAAGCTTATTCTACCCTTTTAAATTGAAATTAAAGCCCCAACTATACTGTTCCCATGAAGCACTCCCAGGACAGGTGCAGCATAGCGTTAATATAGAGTAAACAATTCATGGTCTTTTGCCAGTTTCGTTAGAACATGCTTCATCTGTATTTTAACACTGTTTATTTGCCTTTGTTCTCAATCCATCAGCATTTTTCCCTAATAAATAATTACTGATCTACATCTTGAAAGCTTCTGCAATAGATCCATTCTGTCCTGTTCTTTATTCCTCTCTTCCCATCACTGTCCTGTCTCTCTTTCTGTCTCTGTTCTCCTCTCCACCTCAATGTGCCCTTGAATTTATTATTGGAGGGAGTGGATGAACTTAGTGCATAGGCCTTTAAATTTATTGTGTGCTAACATCGGTGCATCTGCCTGTGTGCAGCTTGCACAGGAATGTTGTGATTACTACACACCCCAGAGAACACATTCATCCCAATCCTGCTTGCTCTACCTTCTCAATTCCACCCTGACCCACAGTTGAATCCTGGCATTTACTTACTGGGCTTTCAATCCTGTGCCACATCAGCTCCAACAGTTGGGTGGTAAAAGCTGAATGTTGATCAAGCAGCCTCCCAGCACGCAGTCTCCACATTTTGGCAATATTCGACTTTACACACTTCAGCCACAGAGTCAGCACTGAAATCAAACAAGACAGCATCATATTTCCACCAATGTCACATCATCTCATCGCCACCAACACAACCCAACCCTGCCCTGATCCCATCACTCCCAACAATGACATGACCTGTTCCGACTGTGAACCTGTGACATCCCTATCACTCCTGACACTGTGCCAACCCTGACCCAATCCCGATCCTGGCACAGCTGACCCTGTCACTCCCAAGCCCACCATAGAATCATACAGTACAGACGATGCCATCTGGTCCATCAAGTCTATATTGCCAAAATTAGACTACTACCTACACCAGTCCCACTTTCCAGCACTAGGCCCCATAAGCCTTGAATGTTACAACACTTCAAGTGTTCATCCAAGTACTTTTCTGAACTTCCTGCCTTTCTCCTTATATGTGTTCATTGTTCTTGACCCTTCAACTAAGAGGAACAGCTGCTTTCTTTTCACCCTATCTATATTCCTTGCAATCTTTCACACCTCTATCAGGTACCCCCCTTAGCCTCCTCTACTCCAAAAAAAAAGCTGGAATTTATCCAGCCTCTTTTCACAACTAAAATGCTGTACTCCAGGCAACATCATGGTGAACCTCCTCTGCACTCTCACCAGTGCAATCACCTCATTCCTACAGTGTGGCGATCAGACTACTACTAGGTAGTAGTCAACTGATAAAGGCAAGTGTCCCGCATGCCTGCTTAGCTACCCTATTAACCTGTCCTGCCATCTTCAAGGTTCTGTGAACAATGTTTCCTTGAGCATCCTAGTTTCCTGCCATTCATGCAGTACTCCCTCGTCCTGTTCCTTTTTCCAAACTTCACATTTATCAGGATTAAATTCTATCTGCCCATTTGGTCAATCGGTTTACATACTCCTGAAATGGAAGACCTTCCTCCTGTCAATCCTAATTAATATTTATGTCATCTGCAAACTTACTTAATCATCCCTCCAACTTATGAATATCACAAACAATAAGGAGCCCAGCATTAATCCCTGTTGAACGCCACTGGACAACAATCTCCAGACACAAACAGCCTTCTACCACCACACTTTCTCCTACCACTAAGCTGATTTTGGATCCAACTTACTAACTTACCCTACAGCCCACGTGCTTTTACCTTCTTTATCAGTCTCCCATTGTTGCCTTGGCAAAGGCCTTTCTGAAATCCATGTAAACTACATCAACTGCACTACCCTCATCCAGACATCTGGTCAAAAAATTCAACCAAGTTTGTTAAGCTTGACACCTCTCTGATAATGTCATGCTGGCTGTCCGTGATCAAACTTGCCTCTCTAAATGGAGATTAATTTTATCCTTCATTATTTTCTCCAATAGTCTAACAGTGATATTAGACTAATGGGTCTATAGTTCAGAGATAGGAGGAACTGCAGATGCTGGAAAATCTGAGGTAACAGAAATACTGATGAAGGGTCTAGGCCCGAAACGTCAGCCTTCCTGCTCCTATGCTGCTGCTTGGCCTGCTGTGTTCATCCAGCTCTACACCTTGTTACCCTGGGTCTATAGTTCATTGATCTATCTCTACCACCCTTCTTGTAAAGTGGAATGGCTGTCCTCCAGTCCACTACCACCTCCTCTATGGCTAGAGAAGAATTAAAAATTTGGGTCAGGACCCTGTGATTTCCTCTCTCTTCTCCTATAGCAGCTTGGGATACAACTCATCCCAACCTGCAGATCTGTCCAATTTTAAAACCACCAAAACCTCCTATACTTCCTCACTTTTTATATCTTCTGAAGAAACAGATGGCCTGTCTTCTCGAATTCCGTGCTTGCATCCTCTTTCTCTCAAGTAAAGATAGATCTGAAGTACTCATTTAACACTCTACCGATGTCCCCCTGGCTTCATGCACAGATTGGCCCTTGGTGCCTAATGACACCTTTTACTCTGCCCGAATTCTGGCACACCCGATATGACTTGAGGTGATCTCATTGAAACATGTAGGATTTGTAAGGGTCTTTACAAGATAAATGCTGAGCGGATGTTTACTTTCAAGGGAGGATCTAGAGGGCACAGTTTTAAAATAAAGGAGTACTAATTTAAGGCTGAGAAGAGCATGAATTTCTTCTCTCAGAGGGTTGAGAATCTTTGGAATTCCTTGCCACAGAGTGCTGTGGGAGCAGAGCCCTTGTGGGTATTTAAGGCTCACGTAGATAAATTCTTGATTATTAGGCAAATCAAATGTTATGGGGAAAGGGCAGGAAAGTGTAAGGACTGTTGTATCAGCAATGATCCTATTGAATGGCAGAGTGGGCTGATGGGAGTGAATGGCCTACTCCTGTTCCTATTTCTTATGGTCTTATGGGACCCAGAGATCAGAACTGCCAGTCTCTGCAACTGTCCAGTAGATGTGAGGTTTCCAGCCTCTTCAGATGAGAGTAATGGCTACAGGGTGGATGAGAAAACTGACATTCAAGTGGGGGTAGCAACAAGTAAGGTATTAACAGTATAGTGAAGGCAAGCGACACTGTTTTCAGAAGCAAGTAACAAGAGTTCAAACTCCTGTCTTGCCTGGTGTTTAGGAAATCTGCTCAGGTTTGGAAATAAACCTGCAGTGGGAGGGGCAGCATCAGTGGCGGCGGTCTGTGTCGGTACCGATGATATAGGTAGAACCAGGAAATAGATTCTGCATAGACACAAGGAGATAGGCACTAATCTAAAAAGCAGGAGCTCAAATCTCTAGGTTATTACCCTGTATACAAATTGGTACAAGGTACGTGAATTTGGATGGATGAACACAAAGATTGGTCTGGGAGAAATGAGATCAGTTTGTGGGTGACTGGGAACAGGACTGGGCGAAAATGGGGCTGTACCATTGGGATGATCTACACCAGAACCGTGATTGGGCCAGTGTTCTTCAAACTGCGTAACCAAAGAGATGGAGGGATTTTAAAATAAATAGTGGGGACAAGGCATGAAATGTGGCATATCAAACAGTAGAGACAAGAGGGGAAAATAGTAAGATGTGAAATTAAGATCAGAGAATGGCAGGAGGGCAGAGGGATAAAACCTAGAAATATATCAATAATCACGACTAGATGCTACAAAGATAACAAAAAGCTAAAACCAAAAGCCCTGTATCTGCAAGTACACGACGTTCATAACAAAGTATATGAATTGATAGTATGATGTAAATAAATATTATCTGCTAGCCATTATGGAGACATGGCTGCAGGATAACAGGATTGGGCCCTGAGTATATGAAAAGTGGTATATCACAGTCAAGAAAAATAAAATGCTAGGTTATGCTGGAGGGGTGGAACTGTTCATCAATGACACATCTGTGCAATTGTTAGTTATGACCTTGGTTCAGGAGATCAAGATGTAGAATCAATTGATTTGGAGATGAGGAATAGAAGCAAAAAGAGTGATCGATAGTAACCATAATGTGGGACAAAGCATACAAGAAAAAATACTGGATGCATGTGTTAATGGGGCAGAAATAATCATGGCTCATTTTAATCTTTTCATAAACAGTAAAAAATTAAGACTGGTAGTAGTTACCTACATGAGGAATTCATAGAACGCTTCAGAGATAATTTCTTGGTGTGGCACATTCTGGAACTGAACAATGAGCAGGTAGGACCCACCATCTGTGGTTAACCAAAGACATTAGGGAAGACATCAAGCTTAAGGGAATATAAAACTGCACAAAAATGAGTGGTAGGTCAAATGATTAATCAGAACATAAAGAATGCTAGAGAATACCAGAAAGGTAAATCAGGGGAAGAAATTAGAGTGCCAGAGGAAGCTAACTAGGAATGTAAAAATAAATTACAAGACTTTCTACAGGTATTTCTGTAGAAAGGGAGATAGAGTAAGTAAAGTGAGTGATGGTCCCCCAGAATGTGAAAATGGCAATAAACAGTAGATACGGATATGGTGGATGAAATGAACAAACATTCTACTCTGCCTTCGCCCCCAAACAATATAATAAACATTCCAGCAATAACTGTAAATCAGCAGGTGTAAAGGAGATAAGAACTTGGCAAAATACAATTATCAGAGAAGTGGTACTATGCAAACCAATGGAGCTGCAGACTGACAAGTCTCGGGGTCCAGATGGACTTCATTCTGGGTTCTTTAATGAGGGTTCATTTGGGCTAGTAGGTACGTTCGTGATAACTGTCTAAAATTTCCTAGATTCAGAAAAAGTTTTATCAGACTGGAAAAGAGCAATATAACGCCTCGAGTCAAGAGGAATGGAATCAGACAACAGAAAACTTCCCACCAGTTAATTTGCAGGTGTTAGAATTGATCATTAAAAAGAATATAGCTGCACGTTTCAAATAACTCAAGGTAATCAGAAAGAATCAGACATGATATTGTCAAAGGAAAATCATGTTTAAGCAACTATTAGAGTTCGTTGAAGGAGTAATGGAAGCCTGTCGATATTTTATACTTGGATTTCCAGAAACCATTTGGTGAGATGCTACATCAAAGATTATTTAAGAAAACAAAAGCTTATGATGGGGGTGCAACAAATTAGCACAGACAGATGACCGGCTGGGTTAAAAGAAAGTACTGTATTCATAAGTGGTTCTTTGTCTGACTGGTGGAATGCAGCAAGCACAAAAACAAAAAGAACAAAGAACAATACAGCACAGGAAAAGGCCCTTTGGCCCTGCAAGTGTGGGCCAACACATTTTGCCCTCCCATACTAAATCTGTCTTCACTTACAGGTTACGTATCCCTCTATCCCCTTCCTATTCATGTCTTCATCCATGTGCTTCTTGAATGCTGCTATTATGTCTGCTTCCACCACCTCCTTTGGCAGTACATTCCAGGCACTCACCACCCTTTGTGTGAAAAACCTGCCCCTCACATCTTTTTTAAACTTCCCCATCCCGGACCTTGAACATGTGTCCCCTAGCAATTGATCCCGCCACCCCGGGAAAAAGCCTCATACTTTCCACATGATCCATACCATTTATAATCTTATAAACTTCCAGCAGGTCACCCCTCAGCCTCCCGCATTCCAGTGAAAGCACACCCAGTCTATCCAACCTTTCTTCATAGCTAAAATCCCGTGCATGAGGCTCATCCTGGTAAATGTTTTGTGTATCCTCTCCAAAACACATCCTTCTGGTAGTGTGACCAGAACTGTACGCAATATTCCAAGTGTGGCCCAACTGAAGTTCTATAAAGCTGCAGCATAACTTACCTATCCTTATACTCAATGCCCCTTCCAATGAAGGCAAAATGGCAACAGGCCTTTTTTACTTCCTTATCTACCTGCGCTGCCACCTTCAGTGATCTGTGGACCCACACACCCAGATCCCTCTGCATATTAATAATCCTAAGAGTTTTGCCATTCACTGTATAATTTCCACCTGTACTTGACCTTCCAAAATGTATCACCTCACATTTGTCTGGATTAAACTCCATCTGCCAATTTTCTGCCCATGCCTCCAACTGATCTATATCCTGCTGTATCGCTGACAATCTTCCTCACTATCCGCAACGCCACCATCTTTGTATTATCTGCAATCGTACCAATTGGACCTGCTACGTTTTCCTCCAAATCGTTTATGTAGATCACAAACTGATGTCCCAGCACTTATCCCTGTGGAACATCACTAGTCACAGCTCTCCAGTCTGAAAAGCATCCTTCCACCGCTGTCCTCTGTCACCTATGACTAAGCCAGCTTACCCCCGATAACATATGACTTTACCTTTTGTGCCAGTCTGCCATGATGGACCTTGTCAAAGGCTTTACTGAAGTCCACATAGACAATATCAAACATTTTCCCCTCTTCAATCATCTTCGTCACCTCCTGAAAAATCTCAATCAAGTTAGCAAGGTGCAACGTCCACCACACAAAACCATGCTGTCTATCACTAGTAAGTCCATTTGCTTCTAAATGCATATAGATCTTGTCCCTGAGAATCTTTTCTAATAATTTCCCTACCACCGACATAAGGCTCACAGGCCTGTAATTTCCTGGATTATCCCTGCTACTCTTCTTAAACAATAGGACAACATTGGCTATTCTCTAGTCCTCTGGGAACTCACTTGTGGCCAAAGAGGGTACAAAGACGTCTGTCAATGCTCCAGCAATTTGTTCTCTTGCCTCCCTCAATATTCTGGGATATATCCCATCAAGACCCAGGGACTTATCTATCTTAATACTTTTTAAGAAACAAAACATCTCTTCCTTTTTAATAGCAACTTGACACTCCCTTCCTTGAGATGATCCTCCATCAATTCCTTCTCTTTGGTGAATATTGACACAAAGTGTTCATTTAGGACCTCACCTACCTCTTCCGGCTCCACACTCAGATTCCCTCCTTTGTCCTTGAGTGGTCCAATTCTATCCCTGGCTATGCTCTTGCTTTTTATATATGTATAAAAAGCCTTGGGATTCTCCTTAATCCTAGTCGCTAATGAGTTTTCATGACCTCTTTTAGCCCTTCTAATTCCTTGTTTAAGTCCTTTCCGACTTTCCTCAAATACTTCAAGGTCTTCGTCAGTTCCCATCCTCCTGGACCTTACATATGCTTCCTTTTCTTCTTGACCAAGATCATAAATCCCTGGTCATCCAAGGTTCACGTAACTTGTTACACCTATCCTTCATTCTCACAGGAACGTGCTGCTTCTGTGCCGTTTGAAGTACTCCCACATGTCCAATGTGGATTTACCCTCAAACAGCCAACTACAATCAACACTATCCAGTTCCTGCCTAATATTGTTGTAGCTCACTTTCCCCCAATTTAGCACTATCACCCCAGGACTGCTGTTATCCCTATCCATGAATATCTTAAAACTCACAGTATTATGGTCACTAGTCCCAAAATGCTCCCCCACTGAAACTTCACTCACCTGGCCAGGCTCATTTCCCAAAACCAGGTTCAGTATAACTCCTTCATTGGTTGGACTGTTTACATACTGTGTCAAGAAGCCCTTCTGAATGGTCCTTACAAATTCTGGCCCATCCAAGCCCCTAGCATAAAGTGAGTCCCAGTCAATACAAGGAAAGTTAAAATCACTGACCACAACAACCCTGCTGTTTTTACATCTTTCCAAAATCTATCTACATATTCTCTCCTCTCTCTCTCAATGGCTGTTGGGAGGCCTGTAATATACCCCCAGCATTGTGATTTCAGCTTTCCTATTCCTGAGTTCTACCCATATTGCCTCACTGCGTGAGTCCTCTAATGTATCTTACCTCAGTACAGCTGTGAGATACTCTTTACCAATAATGCAACTCCCCCACCACTTTTACATCTCCTTCTATCACATCTGAAACATCTAAATCCTGGGACATTCAGCTGCCAATCCTGTCCCACTTTCAGCCAAGTCTCCGTAACCGCAATAATATCATAGTTCCAAGTGCTAACCAAAGCTCTAAGTTCATCTACCCAGCCTATTATACTTCTTGCACTGAAACACGTGCACTTCAGACCACCTCCCCTGCTCTTTTCAGCACTGTTCCCCTGCCTGTACTTGTTCTTAGTCAGGTTTGCACCTTGGGTTTCTACTTCTCCTTCAATTTCTGCAAATACTGCCCTACTCTTCTGGTCCCCATCCCCCTGCCACACTAGTTTAAACTCTCCTCAACCAATCTACCAAGTACTCCCCAAGGACATCACTCCTGGTCCTGCCCAGGTAGAGCCGGTTCAGTTTGCACAAGTCCCACCTCTCCCAGAACCAGTTCCAATGCCCCACAAATCTGAAACCCTTCCCCTCACACCATCTTTTCAGCCATGTGTTCATTCTATATATCCTGCTGTTTCTACTCTGACTGGCTCATGGCACTGGTAGTAATCCTGTGGTAACTACCTTTGAGGTCGTATATTTCAACTTTATTCCTAGTTCTCTATATTCTGCTTTTAGGACCTCATCCTTTTTCTAACCTTGGTCTTTAGTACCAACATATACTCTATGACTATTCTATGACACAATGACCACTGGCTTTTCGTCCTCCCCCTCCAGAATGTCATACAACCACTCCAAGAGATCCAGGACCCCAGAGCTAGGGAGGCAACACACCATCCTGGACTCATTTGCAGCCACAGAAACACCTATCTATTCCCCTTACAATTGAATCCCCTATAAGTATAGCATTTCTATGTCTATTTCTCCCTTTCTCTGCAGCAAAGCCAACCATGGTGCCATGAATCTGGCTGTTACTGTTATCCTCCAAGAGGCCATTCCCCTCAACAGTACCCAAAACGATATATCAGTTTTGTAGGGAAATAGCCACAGGAGATTCCTGCACTGCCTGCTTAGCTCTCCTGCTCAGCTCGGTGATCACCCATTCCCTTCCTGCTTGTGGAGTATGAGTCTGCAGTGTGACCACCCCTTTACACATGCTATTCACAATACTCTCTGCCTAGCGAATGCTCCACAGTGACCCCAGACTTTCCTCCAACTCCGAAGCTCGGGCTTCCAGGAGCTGCAGCTGGAGACACTTCTTGCAAACATGAAGGTCCTGGGCAGTGGAAATGTGCCTGGCTTTCCATGTCGAGCAAAAGGAGCAGATTACGATTTGGAGCTCTCCTGCCATGTCTTGCCCCTTTAACTTAATTAATCCTTACAATATCAAATACTTCTAAAATTAAATTGAAGCTACTGATATTCTCTGCTCCAATAACAATTTCTTAAAACCTTACTGTAACTTACCAACAAATTTCCAGAAGCTGTTTAGGTTCACATTCATGCACCTGCTGGAACTCTTGCTGCCAACCTTCCTCTCACAATGTTCTGTCTTCTCTCCTCTGAACCTCGTCTCTTTTTTTTTCGGTTAGAGGAGGAAGCAGAGATGGAAACACCACAGTAGTGTAATGTTTGGTGCCGACCATTTCTTAACAGCAGGTTCTTCCACATCACCCTTCGCACCCACGCTGACTGCAAAGTCCACTCCCAGTATGCAAATACCCTATCCCTGTAACGCTGCATTTCCCATAGCTAACACACCTAACCTACACATCCCTGGACACTATGAGCAATTTAGCATGACCAATACACCTAGCCTGCACATCTTTGGACTGTGGGAAGAAACTGGAGTACCCGGAGGAAACCCATGCAGACACAAGAAGAATGTGCAGACTCCATACAGACAGTCACCCGAGGCTGGAATTGAACCCAGGTTCCTGGCGCTGTGAGGCAGCAGTGTTAACAACTGAGCCACCCTGTCACATACATCACAAAAACATAGAATGCAGGTACACTGCAGATGACATGAAGATTAGTGGAGTAGCAGATAGTGAAGGGGACTGTCAGAGAATGCAGCAGAATATAGATAGATTGGAGAGTTGGGCGGAGAAATGGCAGATGGAGTTCAATCCAGGCAAATGTGAGGTGATGCATTTTGGAAGATCCAATTCAAGAGCGAACTATACGGTAAATGGAAAAGCCCTGGGGAAAATTGATGCACAGAGTGATCTGGGCGTTCAGGTCCATTGTACCCGGAAGGTGGCAACGCAGGTCGAGAGAGTGGTCAAGGCAGCATACGGCATGCTTTCATTCATCGGACGGGGTATTGAGTATAAGAGTTGGCAGGTCATGTTACAGTCGTATAGGACTTTGGTTCGACCACATTTGGAATACTGCATACAGTTCTAGTCGCCACATTACCAAAGGATGTGGATGCTTTGGAGAGGATGGAGACGAGGTTCACCAGGATATTGCCTGGTATGGAGGGCGCTAGCTATGAAGAGAAGTTGATTAGGATTAGAAGAGATTAGGATTATTTACATTAGAAAGACAGAGATTGAGGGGGGATCTGACTGAGGTCTACAAAATCATGAGAGGTATAAACAGGGTGGATAGCAAGAAGCTTTTTCCCCAGAGTAGCGGACTCAGTTACTAGGGGTCACGATTTCAAGGTGAGAGGGGAAAAGTTTAAGGGAGATATGCGAGGAAAGCTCTTTACGCAGAGGGTGGTGAGTGCCTGGAACGCGTTGCCAGCAGAGGTGGTAGAGGCGGGCACGATTGCGCCATTTAAGATGTATCTAGACAGATACATGAATGGGCAGGGAGCAGAGGGATACAGATCCTTGGAAAATAGGCAACAGGTTTAGATAGAGGATCTGGATCGGCGCAGGCTTGGAGGGCCGAAGGGCCTGTTCCTGTGCTGTAATTTTCTTTGTTCTTTGTACATCACCTAATCAAGAAAGGCAATCACAGTCTAATTGCCTGTTTTAAAATTTAAATTTTGACTATTAATTGTCAATCATTATTTATTGCTTTATTCTGATCTACCAATCAGATTTCATCTGTCAGCCAATCAGCACTCTCTTCTCAAAGAATAAATGTTAGCTTTCTGTCACTTTGGCACATCTTGCAAATTGTTGAGATGAATGCAAGAGGAAAAGCTTTCGCAAAATTTTTCAGCAACGCTCAAGATCTGTACTACCAAATAAGTATTTACTGCCTGAATAGTTGAATTTATGCACCCGAGATATGCATCACTTTGGATTTTGCTGATGTTCACTTTAATTCAAAACCTCAAGAACACCTGCTTTCTTTTCACTTTTCTGTGCTCGTTCTAGGTTTTGTTATTTGCAAATCTAACTGATGCTATCATTCACCTGCTAAGAGTGCCAGATTCTATGTCTTCAAATGTTTGATCATGGCTTTTGCACAAATATCGACGAGGAATGGGAATAAACCACACCCAATTGTCAAACTCCTCTTCCAATTCCACCGGCTTCTAACTCCCTGCTGGCTATCTCACTGCTGTTCTTTGTCCACGTACAGATTTCGAATGTAAAATCCCAGTTTTTTTTTATTTTTCTGTAATCTTAATTGTAAATTAATATGAGAGAAGAACAATTTTAAAAGATCAAGGATAGCTGTAGGATTGCTGTATGTCTTTAAAGCAAGTAAGCCAACACTCACTGCAAAAACCATTTACACAGCTGTAGTTTTGAACTATAGTTTGTAGCTGACCTGGAGGCAAGGGGTTGTGTATAGTTGGAGCTTTCATTTGCAAGTAGAAGCTGATTGGTCCACGGACTAGTTATCAGATCTCGTCCAGTTCAGAAACTCCCTATGCTCTCTGCAGTAAAAGTCACTTTAGGACTGAAGAAAATTAGTTGATATATGCTATGACCTTTACTTGATAACTCCTTTTATCAGTGAACCAGCCACCCTGTGCCTCTTGCAAACCAGCGCAAGTCCCCCAGAGAAGGTAGATCAAGGAGCAGCATTCTGACCTGCACGAGTCTCAGCAACCTTGTGAATAGGAACCACTGAACTGCATTCTCAGTCTATCCCTTAGTCCATAACAGCCATGTTTTTTTTTGTGCAGGTAAGGGGGAATTTAAGGACATTTGAGTTTTCATTAGTAGAGCTATACACTGACGTTTCCTAATTGTTTATCTGTTGTTAAGAGTAATTTTTGTTCAGTAGAAACATGGTTCTCACTTTCCATCAACCTGGATCTAAAAGACAGGTAAATTGGGTAATTTTGAGCACTTTTTAAACATTCTTAACATTTGTGATGACTTTGGGAATAGCAGGTCTTGGTTTCCAGTGCAGTGCCCCATATGGACCAACACTTACCTGTAGTTTCTCTTTCCAGTCTCCCTAATGCCTTTCAGAACTGTCAAAAGATTATCCAGTCAGCCCAACCAATTTGTTTTTGTTTTAAATCTACAAAACCAACATACAAAATGTGGCCATACATTAATCTTATCAAGCTTATTATTTCTCTTGTCCTAGTTATCTTGGTTATTGCCTATCCATCCGCTATCTTTGTCATAACTCTCAACACAACTTTCAATGCTTGGACAATCTATTCATATGATCGTATAAAAACCTCAGAGATTTTGAAGGGGTGACAAATGTGGTGGACAGAAAATAGTCAATGGATGCTGTTAATATGGACTTCCAGAAGGCTTCTGATAAAGCCCCACAGTAGGGATTGTTATCTAAATTGGAAACCCACAGAACTGAGGTCAAATTACTGACATAGATAGGAAATTAGTTGAGTGGCAGGTAACAAAGAGTTGGAACAGTGGGTTAACACTCAAATTTGCAGGACATGATTAGTAGTGGCCACAGGGATATGGTGTGCCTCAATTATTCACAATTTTCATTAATGACTAAGACAATGGTATAAGAAGTCAAATATTGAAATTTGCTAATGACACAAAATTGGGCAGTATTGCAGACAGTTTTGATGGCAGTATAAAATTAAATAGGATATTGATAGACTAGGTGAATGGGCAAAACTTTGGCAGATGCATTTTAAAATAAGCATGTATGAGGTTTTGGACCGACAAAGGAATGGATCAGGATATTTTTAAAAGGCACAAAGTTAAATATAGTTGATATCCAATGCAGTTTGGGGATTCAGGTGCATAACTCTTTAAAATGCCAACAACACATGCAGAAAATAGGCAAGAAGGCTAATGGAATGCTGGCCTTCATATCTAAATGGCTGGAGTATAAGGATGCAGATGTTACATAAAACAGAGGTTAGACCCCCGAGTATTGGGAGCAGATCTGGGCACCACACCTTAGAAGATTGTTTTGGCCCTGGAGGGAATTCAATGCAATTTTAACAAGGATGATACCAGGACTTCAGCGGTTAGCTTATGAGGAGAGATTAGACAAATTAGGTCTTTATTTTCTCAAATTTAGAAGGTTAAATGGTAATCTCATTGAGGTCATTCGGAATTAACAAGGAAAGACAGAGTCGATAAAGATAAAACTATTTCCACTGGTTGAAGATTCCAGAACCAGGGGGCATAGTCTAAGAATTAGGACTAGGCCATTCAGGAGAGATGTTAGAAAGCACTTCTACATGCAAAGAGTAGCGGAGGTTTTAATTTCCCTTCCTCAAATGGTAGTTGATGCTACTTCAACTGTTAAATATAAATCTGAGATAGAAACATTTTAATTAAGCGAGGTAATCAAGGGATATGGGCCCAAGGCAAGTGCATGATATTAGGCCACAGGTTAGCCATGATCTTATTTAATGACAGAGCGCTCGAGAGGTTGACTGGTCTATTCCTGTTCCCAAGTTCCTCTGTTTCCAAACTCAGGTCTTTGCCCTTGGCTCCTTTCTTAGGGTGAATATTCTTGTTTGAATTAAGTTTTCAGGCCATTCTCCTGATCAGTAAATATCTTTGCACAGCTTGGAAACACTGAGGTTACATTCTTTCCAATTTTCATGAAATCTGTAGTTATTTCCCTTATTCTAGCTGCTTTTCTAATTTTTATCTATTCATTGCTGCCGTTGTTTCAACCTCAATGGCTTCTGATCCATTTAATTAGCTCAGAAATCACACAACACCAGGTTATAGCCCAATAGGTTTATTTGAAAATACAAGCTTTTGGAGCCTCAGTCTTTTTTCAGGTGTTAGTGAGACAGGTAGTATCATACACAGAATTTATCAGTAAAACATCAAAGGTTCACACCATTGATGAGGATGTACTAAACAAATCTAAGATGCTGTTAAATCTTTAATCAGTTAGAAGGTTTTAATTGACTAACATTTATATGCAAATCTCCAAATTCCTTTCAAGTCACAGTTCTGAGAGAACTAAAAGTTTTATCAGTGCAAAGAAGAGGTGACATTTTGGAGTCAGACTGGTTTTATTTCTAAAGTAGGAATTTATAACATGCCATATTGACTGACTGTCTATAAATTGTGTGCTTTTTGAACAAAATAAAATGTATCTGAAAATACAAATTCACCCCACAGAGCGATGAGTGTGTCTGTGTGTGTGAGGAGGGAGAGAAAGAGAGTGTGTGCATGTGCGTGTGTGTGTATACATAATATATATTATATATATATATATAACCGGACTATTTCTCATCGCAATGGACGTTTCGGCACTCTACACCAGCATTCCCACAACAGCCTCAGTACTCAATACCACCAACTGCCAATTTCCAGATGCCATCCTATAACTCATCCACTTCATCCTCGACCACAACAGCTTCACCTTCAACAGCCAGAGTTGCACAGGGCGAGAGGTGAGCTTGCAAGATGGATTAAAAAAAAACTGGCTCGGTCATAGAAGACAGAGGGTAGCAGTGGAAGGGTGCATTTCTGAATGGAGGACTGTGACTAGTGGCATTCTTCAGGGATCAGTGTTGGGACCTTTGCTGTTTGTAATATATATAATGCAAGGAGAATATAACTGGTCCAATGAGTAAGTTTGCCGATGGCACAAAGGTTGGTGGAATCGCGGATAGCGATGAGAACCATCAAAGGATACAGTTGGATATAGATCAGTTGGTGACTTGGGCAGAGAGGTGGCAGATGGAGTTTAATCTGGAAAAATGTGAGGTAATGCATTTTGGAAGGTCTAATCCAGGTGGAAAATATGCAGTAAATGGCAGAACCGTTAAGAGTACTGATAGGCAGAGGGATCTGGGTGTACAAGTACACAGGTCACTGAAAGTGGCAATGCAGGTGGAAAAGGTAATCAACAAGGCATTAAGCATGCTTGCCTTCATTGGCTGGGGCACTGAGTTTAAAAATTGGCAGGTAATGTTGCAGCCTTATAGAACCTTAGTTAGGCTGCATTTTGAATACTGTGTTCAATTCTCGTCGCCACACTGCCAGAAGGATGTGGTGGCTTTGGAGAGGGTACAGAAAAGACTTACCAGGATGTTGCCTGGTATGGAGGGCATTAGCTATGAGGAGAGGTTGGAGAAACTTGGGTTGTTTTCACTGGAACGATGGAGGTTGAGGGGTGACCTGATAGAGGTCTACAAGATTATGAAGGACATGGACTGACTGGACAGTCAGAAACTTTTTCCCAGGGTGGAAATGTCAGTTACTAGGGGCCATGGGTTTAAGGTGAGAGGGGCAAGGGTTAAAGGTGATGTACGAGGCAAGCTTTTTACACAGAGGGCGGTGGGTGCCGGGGAAGGTAGTGAAAGTAGATACTATAGTGACTTTTAAAGGGCGTCTTTACAAATACATGAATAGGATGGGAATAGAGGGATACGGTCCCCAGAAGGGGGTTTAGTTGTGACGGGCAGCATATAGTAACAGGCTTGGAGGCCGAAGGGCCTGTTCCTGTACTGTAATTTTCTTTGTTCTTCATTCTAACCAGTTCTTCATCCAGATACACAGAACAGCTATGGGGACCAGATTTGCTCCCCAGTCTGCCAACATTTTCATGCACAGGTTTGAACAAGACTTCTTTGCTGCACAGAACCTCTGACCAATGCAGTACACCAGACACACTGACAACATTTCCTTCCTTTGGAATCATGGCAAGGAATCACTGAGACAACTACATTGTGATACTTTCATCCCACCATCAGACTTACCATGGCTTTCTCTTTGGAATCGGTCTTATTCTTGGACACATGCACCTCCATCAGGGACGAACATCTCAGCACATCTCTCTACCACAAGCCTACGGATAACCTCACGATGCTGCACTTCTCTAGTTCCCACCTGAAATATATTAAAACAGCCATCCCCCACGCATACACAGAATCTGTTTGGATGAGGAGGAATGAGACAGACACCTGAAAGTGTGGAAGGACACCCTCGTAGGAACAGGACATGATGCTCAACTCATCGATCACCAGTTCCAAAGTGCCACAGCGAAAAACCGCAATGACCTCCTCAGAAGACAGACACAGGATATGTCCGATAGGGTGCCTTTCGTCGTCTAATACTCCCCGGGAGCGGAGAAACTACGCCACGTTCTTCGCAGCCTTCAAAACATTATTGATAACGA
>NW_025968433.1:18300-25000 GCF_021869965.1 Rhincodon typus | reverse complement strand
TCCTGAAAGATCTGGTACCAATGTTAAGATCATCTTCCCTAGACTGAGATTGCCCAAAATTAATTGACCATTTATAGAATTACAGTTTCTTCATTATAACAGTGGCTACAATTCCCAAGTATTTAAGTGAGTATAAAGAACTTTGGGATGTACTAGGCCATAGAAAGGATTTTGAAAATGCACATTGCTCATTACTGTGTTGGATCTCTAAGTATGTTTATCTCGAAAACAGATGATGCACCTTAAATAATTCACAGAATATGGAACATTGAAATGTGATAACACATCAGTGTAAACCGTTCGAAATAAAATTGCTCAGTCTTAAGTTATCCAATTTACCCAGTGATCATTACAAATGCATCCATTACACACTTTCCCCAAATAGTATCTCCTGAACTTAAGCAGCCTGAGGGTAGAGACTCCATATTCATTTGCAAGAAATCCATTATCTCAATGTCTTCAAGATTTCCAGGATCCCAGTTAGCTCAGTATTCCTTATTGACAGGTTTAAAGTTGTGCTGTATCCTTTTTCAGTTTCTCTCCACCTCACCACTCCCACACCTCAACTGGCCTTGCTTAGTCATAGAGCTGTACAGCATGGAAACAGATCCTACAGTCCAACTTGCTCATGCCAACCAGATATCCTAAATTATATCTAGTCCCATTTGCCAGCAATTAGCCCATATCCCTTTAAATCCTTCCTATTCACATACCCATCCACGTGCCTTTTAAATGTTGTATTTGTACCAGCCTTCACCACTTCCTCTGGCAGCTCATTCCATACACAACCACCCTCTGCGTGAAAAAGTTCCCCCTTAGGTCCCTTTTAAATCTTCCCCCCACCCCTCATTTTAAACCTACGCCCTCTAGTTCTGGACACCCCACCTTGGGGAAAAGACCTTGGTTATTCACCCTATCCATGCTCCTCATGATTTTATAAACTTCTATAAGGTCACCCCTCAGCCCCCGATGCTCCAGGGAAAATAACCTCAGTCTATTCAGCCTCTTCCTATAGCTCAAACCCTCCACCTCTGGCAACATCCTCGTAAGGCTTTTCTGAACCCTTTCAAGTTTGACAACATCCTCCCATACGCAGGGAGACCAGAATTGAACGCAGCATTCCAATAGCAGCGTAACCAATGCCCTGTACAGCCACAACATGACCTCCCAACTCCTATACTCAATGCACTAATCAATCAATCCTTTGGCTTTACACGCACTCACCATTCACCTCCTCCCCAAATTCCCCCCCCTATTCTGTTATCCCCTAGCCTAGATCCCCATAGGCTTGGCAAATATGGTGATCGCTGTCCCTCATCTTCCCACAGATTGCTCCCCCTCAATCGTGGGCTGCTGCTTTCTTTTGATCAGGACAACTGCATCTCACAAGTGAACCCATCAGCAATGAAGAAGAAAAGCAACAGTCTGTGATTGGAGAAGGAGTGCCTCACTGATTCAGTTACTTCCACGTACAGGGGTGACATTCCTCAGACTGACCACCTGTGATTTTCTCAGACACACTGGGGCTTTTGGGAGACAAGGTCAACTCTTACTCTTATGCCTTGTGAATATTGGTGGTGGAAATAGATTCAATAATAACTTGCAAAGGGATATTGGATAAATATTTGAAGGTAATAACATTGTGGAGCCATCGAGTCATACAGTATTGAAACAGACCCTTTGGTCCACCCAGTCCATGCCAAACATAATCCCAATCTAAACTAGTCCCACCTGCCTGCTTCCGGCCCATAACCCTCCAAACCTTTCCTATTCATATACTTATCCAAATATCTTTTAAATGCTGTAACTGCACTTACATCCACCACCTCCTCCAGAATCCCACCCTACACACAAACCACTCCATGTAAAAAATCTGCCCCTCATGTCTTTTTTAAACCTCTTGCCTCTCACCGTAAAAATGTGCCTCTAGTTGTGATATCCCCCTTGAGAAAAGACAACTACCATTAACTCTATCTTGGTTAGCACTGCCACCTCACAGCGCCAGGGACCAGAGTTCGCTTCCACCCTCGGGCGACTGTCTGTGTGGAGTTTGCACATTCTCTCCGTGTCTGCGTGGGTTCCCTCCGGGTGCTACGGTTTCCTCCCACAGTCCAAAGATGTGCAGGCTAGGTGGATTGGCCATGCTAAATTGCCCATAGTGTTCAGGGATGTGGAGATTAGGTGGGTCATAGGGGGGATGGGTCTGGGTGGGATGCTCCGAGGGTCGGTGTGGACTTGTTGGGCCGAAGAGCCTGTTTCCACATTGTGGGGATTCTATGATGATGATCTATCTATACCCCTCATTATTTTCTAAACTTCTAATAAGGTTGACTCTCAATCTCCTATGCTCCAATGAAAAAATGCCCCAGCCTATCCAACCTTTCTTTTTAACTCAAACCTTTCATACCTGGCAACATCCTGGTAAATCTCTTTTGAACTCTTTCCAGCTTAATAATTTCCTTCCTTTAACTGTGTGACCAGAACGGGACACAGTATAGATAGATAGAGTGGATAGTCAGAGACTTTTTCCCAGGACGGAAATGACTATTACGAAGGGGCATAATTTTAAAGTGATTGGAGGAAGGTATAGGGGAGATGTCAGAGGTAGGTTCTTTACACAGAGTGATGAGTGCGTGGAATGCGCCGCCGGCAGTGGTAGTGGAGTCAGATACATTAGGGACATTTAAGCAAGTTTTGGATAGGCACATGGATGATAGTAAAATGTAGGGTATGCAGGGCAGTTTGATCTTAGAGTAGGATAATAGGTCAGCACAACATCATGGCCTGAAGGGCCTATACTGTGCTGTACTGTTCTATGTTCTATTCCAGAAGAGGCCTCATCAATGCCCTGTACAACCCCAACATGACTTCCCAACTCCTATATTCAAAGGAGCAATGAAGGCAAGCGTGCCAAACCCCTTTCCAACCACCACATCTACGTGTGATGCAAACTTCAAAGAACCACGAACCTAGAGCCCCAGGTCCTCCTGCTCCACAACACCACCCAAGCCCCACAACCAATAGTACAAGCCCTATCCCCATTCACCATACTAAAATGCAACACCTTGCATTTATCCAGATCGAACTCCATCTGCCATTTTTCAGGCCTTCTAAATGGCAGCGTTTGTGGGTTTAGAAGGTGCTGTAGGATCTTTGCTGCTACCGTGCACAGGCGGCAGAGGGAGTTGATGCCTGTGGATTTTTAAAAATTTATTCATTTTGTGGTATGTGGGTGTTGCTGGCTGGCCAGCATTTATTGCCCGTCCCTAGTTGTCCTTGAGAAGGTGGTGGTCAGATGCTTTCTTGAACTGCTGCAGTCCACCTGCTGTAGGCTGACCCACAATGGCATTAGGGAGGGAATTCCAGGATTTTGATCCAGCGACAGTGAAGAAATGGGGATATATTTCCAGGTCAGAATGACAAATGGTTTGGAAGGGAACTTGACGATGTGGTGTTCCCATATACCTGCTGCTCTTATTGTTCTAGGTGGAAGTGGTCGTGGGTTTGGAAGGTGTTGTCTGAGGATCTTTGGTAAATTTCTGAAGTACATCTTGTAGATAGTACATACAACTGGTACTGAGCACTGGTGGTGGAGGAGTGGATGCTTGCGGGTGTAGTGCCAATCAAGCAGGCTGCTTGGTCCTGGATGGCATCAAACTTCTTGAGTGTTGTTGCAGCTGCACTCATCCATGCAAGTCGGGAGCTATCAATCAATCACACTCTCGATCCGTGCCCTGCAGATGGCATACAGACCTTGAAGAGCCAGGAGGTGTGTTACGCGCTGCAGCACTTCTAGCCTCCGACCTGCTCCTGCATCCCGTGTGCCCGTGTGGTGAGTCCAGTTGAGTCTCCAGTCAACAACAACCCCCAGGATGCCGACAGTGAAGCATCCAGCAATGGCAACACCACAGAATGCCAAGGGGCGGCAGCCGGACTGTTTCCCACCAGTGATAGTCACAGCCCTGCCCCTGTGTGACGTGAATGCCACCCACCACCTATCAGCTCAAGCCCGGAGTGGGGAATGAGTAAGGCTATGGGACTAAATAAATAGCTTTTACAAACAGCAAGCCTGGGCACAACAAACTTATTGTCTTTCTTCCGTACTATTGCTATAGCTTTGATTTTGATCAAGTTGGTGAGATACATATTTTTGTGGCATAAAATGGCACAGATAATGAAACGACGACCAGATGGCATTTTTGCATATACATAGACAAGGATGCAAACCTGTAGGATTATGAACAATACCATTACTGGAGATAACACAGTGTGGAGCTGGTGGAACACAGCAGGCCAGGCAGCATCAGAGGAGCATGAAAGTTGACGTTTCAGGTCGGGACCCTTTTTCTTTCTGAAGCTCCCAACCCGAAATGTCAACTTTCCTGCTCGTCTAATGCTGCCTGGCCTGCTGTGGTCCTCCAGCTCCACACTGTGTTATCTCTGGCCATGGTATCTGCAGTTCTTACTATCTCTGAATGAGTTATAACCATCACTAGAGAGATGTATTAGAAAGTTTGTCCATGTACTGTTATATTTAGCTTCACAAATGGAATGAAAAATAGTTTAACTTTAAAAGTTACTTAGGATTAAAGGCTTAGAAAGCAATTAGTTCCATTTTGACAAAATATAACGTATTTATAATCACACTATATCGCATTCCAGAGGTAAATACATTAAGATATAGTAGCTATTGCAATTCTGACAAAAGATGATTAGCTTGTAACGGGTATACAAACGTTTAATTATTTCATAATTTCATACATGTTGGAATCACAGGCCATTAAGGCTAATCTGTGATTTTAAATTTTAATTTTAAAATGTAATTTTAAAACCAATTAAAATTTGATCCTGTTGAAAAAACTCAATTGGTGAAACATTCAGTTACAAAAGTGTTAATTTGTAAAATGTACATGCTCCGTAAAACAGAAAGTTGCTAAGTTTTAAGCTTTGTCCATATGGTATTAACTGTACACTACTTTCAAATTAACAAAAAAAAGCATATTGTTTATGATATGCGCTGCCTAAACGGTTATCAGTGAAGTATTTAAAATTAATATTGTATTGATTTATTTAATTTAATCCAAAGTAGCAGCATCCACTTAAAGTCAGATATCATGAAAACAACCCACCTCTATCCTGTGATATAGGTGACTGACTCATGATAGGATGAGAGCTAGCATCTGATTGGCTATTGGAAGGTTGAGCTGGCATTGGAGTTCCTGCATTGTGAAGAGATACAGATAACGCAACAGCATTTTAATTTATTTGGTATAGAATAGAAGAAACAGAGACAATCTATAATTTACTGATTCAAATTGGCAGAAACCGAAAATATTCACCATTTACAGTGAGTAAACTGCAGGCTCTCTCTTTTGTTGTCTACGGTGGAAAATTTATTTTATGAAGCCACACAGTTTAAGAAATAAACATTTCTTGGAAATCACCATTCATTTGCGACTTTGTGCTGCTAAAAGTGATCCACATCTTCTTTGATAGCAAAAAATTAACACTATTCAATCATCATAGATGAATAAAGACAGAGTAAAGGATGAAACATATAGTAAGCACACAGACACGTGACTTTGGAATCAAAAACACAATTTTAAAATTTTCAGATAGCAATAAATTTGGAAGAATTAGGAAAGTAGCAAACTAGAAAATGTTAACAAACTCGTAGAATGGACACATAAACTGGGAAATGAATTTCAACACATACACGTGAGGTAACAAAAACAAAGTTTCATATTAAGAGTCTAAGTGGAGTAGAAGAGCAAAGGATTTTGTGAGTGAAATGACTTAAGTTACATAGCAACACAGTTTATCAAGACCAGGAAAAGCAAACACAGCACTAGGGTTTATTTCTGGATGGACAGAATTGAAAAGTAAATAAGGAAATGAACTTGTATTGAACAGTCGTTGGACCGCATCATGTATACAATGATGATCACTGCATTGGAAAGGTTTAAAAAAATACAGGAGGATCCCAGAGCTGCAGCATACCTATTAGGAAAGAATCAACCAGGTGGTAGACCTCTTCTTTCTGAAATGTAAGGGACAACCTAAAAAGAAGTCTTAAAATTATGGAAGTTTTTCATAGAGAGAACTTAGAATATTTTCAGAGATAACAAGGTATAGAGCTGGATGAACATAGCAGGCCAAGCAGCATCGGAGGAGCAGGAAAGCTGACGTTTCAGGCCTAGACCCTTCTTCAGAAATGGGGGAGGGGAAGGGGGTTCTGAAATAAATAGGGAGAGAGGGGGAGGTGGATAGAAGATGGATAGAGAAGATAGGTGGAGAGGAGACAGACAGGTCAAAGAGGCAGGGATGGAGCCAGTAAAGGTGAGTGTAGGTGGGGAGTTAGGGAGGACGGACAGGTCAAGGTGGCGGGATGAGGCTAATAGGTAGGAGATGGGGGGTGGGGCTTGAGGTGGGAGGAAGGGATAGGTGGGAGGAGGGACAGGTTAGGGAGGCGGGGACAAGCTGGGCTGGTTTTGGGATGCGGTTGGGGGAAGGGGCGATTTTGTAGCTTGTGAAGTCCACATTGATACCATTGGGCTGCAGGGTTCCCAAGCGGAATATGAGGTGCTGTTCCTGCAACCTTCGGGTGGCATCGTTGTGGCACTGCAGGAGGCCCAGGATGGACATGTCATTCCAGGAATGGGAGGGGGAGTTGAAATGGTTCGCGACTGGGAGGTGCAGT
>NW_025968433.1:0-17900 GCF_021869965.1 Rhincodon typus | reverse complement strand
CTATCCCCTCCTCCTACCTCAAGCTCCACCCCCATCTCCTACTTACCAGCCTCATCCCGCCCCCTTGACCTGTCAGTCCTCCCTGGACTGACCTATCCCCTCCCTAACTCCCCACCTACACTCACCTGTACTGGCTCCATCCCCGCCTCTTTGACCGGTCTGTCTCCTCTCCACCTATCTTCTCCTCTATCCATCTTCTATCTGCCTCCCCCTCTCTCCCTATTTATTTCAGAACCCCTTTCCCCTCCCCCATTTCTGAAGAAGGGTCTAGGCCTGAAACGTCAGCCTTCCTGCTCCTCTGATGCTGCTTGGCCTGCTGTATTCATCCAGCTCTACACCTTGTTATCTCAGATTCTCCAGCACCTGCAGTTCCTACTATCTTAGAATATTTCCATATTGGAAAGAACAAATCACAGAACCTATTAATTTAAGATAGTCATCAAGAAAACAAATAAGGAACTCAGAAAAAAAAACATCTTTATCCAGAGATTGGTAAGAATATGAAACTCAAGTGTGCTTGTTATTGACCATGTGAGCCAGATCAGATTGCTGCTGCCCATCCCCAGATGCTGCAGTCTGAAGCCAGGTCTTCTCGGTGCAGTGCTACTTCAGGCCATTCTTTGCAGCCATCTCAAGTCTGCCCTGCTAAAAATCAGCAGTCTTGTATCAACTATGTAGAAAGCTTGTGAGCATGTCTGAGAGGATTACCTGAGTAGCTTGAGCCTAGAAGACATAGCTACAGACAGCACCATTTGAGCAAGGGAGGCAGTAGGTTCATTGATGGGCAACAGTAAACACACTGGCAGACTGGCAAAATGGAGAAGATAAATACTCTGCAGAAGCACTAGGATAAACAAGGGCATTGAGTAGCCAGTCACTAGGATGATTAGTTTTCATTTGTATGTAAAATAACATGATTTCATTTATAAAGTTTGGAATGTTTACTTTGTTGGATTTTATTTTTTTTGCTTTATGGCCAAGCCAACAGTGTAATAGTCAATTACAAGTTGGAAAATAATTTGACAAATGGGGGACTGCAAATTGCATCTGCTTGTATGCAGTCAGATACGTTGCTCAGGGACAAGTCCTATTCAGAAAGGGGGTGTTTTTTAAAATCATTTGTGGGATATAGGTATCACTAGCGAGCCCAGCATTTATTGCAAATTTCTGATAGCCCTGGGGAAGGTAGTGGTGAGCTGTCTTCTTGAACTGCTGCAGTACTAGGGATGTAGAGATGTCAGGACGGGAGTTAAGGTGCTGCCTCTCTTCTCTTGACTGCCTCTGAGATACATGCCATAAAGCCAGTGGCAATGGCTGTACCCTCATGGTGAAGAAGTTCTGAATCATGAATCCTGACATGCTCACTGTCAAGTACTGTTGAACTCCTTCAGAGGGGTTCCAAGCAGTGGAAGTATTATTCTGGCATGTCAATGGTCTGCTCTATCATATCCTAGTAGCTTTTCACTTTTGCAAACTGCCAATCTGTATGTGTGTTGTGCACCAAAATCATCAGCTATATGGTTAGTGAATCACAGAATCCCTACAGTGCATAAGGAGGACATTCGGCCAATCGGGTCTGCGCTGAAGAGCATCCCACCCAGACCGAGCTTCCCTCACCCGCCCTATTCCCATATTTATTGCGGCTAATCCACCTAGCCTGCACATTCCTGGACACTATGAGACAATTTAGCATGGCCAATCCACCTAACCTATGCATCTTTGTGGACAGTGGCAGAAAACTGGAGCACGTAGCAGAAGTCCACACAGACGCAGGGGAAATGTGCGAACTCCACACAGATAGCCACCCATGGTTGAAACTGAACACGGGTACCTGATGCTCTGAGGTAGCAGTGCTAACCACTGAGCCACCATGTCGCCTGTGGAGAGCTCTTGCTGCCTCAATGGCTGCCTCTTTCGTCTGATGCACAGCAGAAATGCAGCTAGCATAGCAGTTTGCTGCAGAGCAATGGCATACGACTGTTCTAAGCATACCCAATATTGGCATGAATGGTCAGTTGTATTTTGTTACACGTCAGCTGGCTTTGAAGAAAAAGTCCTTTTTAGTTTCAGTAGATCTTAGAGTTGACGTACAGTGCATGCAAAGTGACATGTGCGTAATCAACGGCATGCTACATTACGAAAAAGTCTGTGGTACTTGGGGGAGACAATGAAATGTAGTCAGCCTTCTTTGAATACAGCCTTCGTTTCCTCCATACTTAACAGCAAACAATATACTGCAAGGTGCTGCTAATATTTCCAGCTTCAGTTTGACACACAAAAATTGATGGCTAACGTTACCATTGGAAGTACAGTCCTCAGCTGATTTCAAGGTTGCAGTTATGGTTCTTGCAGGTATCAATTTTAGTTACACTGTCCTTATTCAAATGCTGACAACTCAAACATCAATCCTCTTTGAGGGCTAGGTAGAATAGTTCTTTGAACATCCTTGGAAGGTATGGCATCTTGTTTATACACACTTTCCCACTTCTCCCCAGCATTGTCCACAATCTTACATTACATTCCAAGAATACTGTCTACTATTGCATCCACACCTGGGGGCAACTGGATTCTGCTCAGCCTTTAACACCAGGACAAACTTCTCCAGTACCTGTCAGATCACTTTCGCAAACTTTAGCAACTTAAATCCCTAGAAAGTTCTAAATTCTTGTATAGTGAATACAGCAGACAGTAGAAATAAATTAGCAGCTAAGTAGTTGATCCCACCAAATTGAACTGGCAAAAATGGTGGGTAGGATGCACAGATGAGGGATTCTTCCTGTTGCTGAATTTGTGCTCAGCCCTGAGACATTACAAGACTACCAACTGAAGCACTAAGCTCCAGAACAACTGCTCTAGTATCAAAGCTGCATTGCAAGCTGATTGACTTCACTATCTGCCTACTCTGCAAACTTCCAGTGGTTGCTCTCTACATTTGTTCTGTATGATTTGAACTAGATGCCTGTGTGCACACCATGGAACCTATTTGGAATTTTAAAAGCCCATGAAACACCCAAAATACACAGATACTACAAATCCAGAAATGCATTTATATTATTCAACAAAGTGGCACAGTGGTTCTACTCTAGTTTGAGATGAATGTTCATTTTCAACACAGATTAAAGAAATGAGATCAATGATGAAATGGATCAGTAAGCTTTGCACTGTCAGGAAAGACAGATTCAGCTAGAATGAGACAGGGCCTGAATAAACACATAGTTCGGGGAATTTGGAGGCAGTTTGGGTATTTGGGTGCAGAGGGGAAGATGTGCTTGTTGTTTGCTTTTTCCTGCCTCATAGTTTGCAAGGATTTTTCTCCCAACAGGATAAATTTAAGTCTAGAATCAGGGACCCAGAGTGACCTGTTCATTAGTTGGTAATAGTCAAATTAGTAGCTAAGGAACAGAGGGGTCACTGGACCCAAAACGTTAACTCTGATTTTTTCTTCACAGATGCTGCCAGGCCTACTGAGTTTTTCCAGCAACTTCTGTTTTTGTCCCTGATTTACGGCATCCACAGTTCTTTTGGTTCAAATTCTTGGGACACGGACACCAGTACTGGGGAAGGAGGGAGCTGATGAGACGGCCTCCACCTGCATCATGCTGGGATCACAAGAAGATGATTGTAGATAGGGCTTCAAACTAAATATTAGGGGATGGGTCAGTAACATGGAAAATTATGGATAAAGTTAAGCTGGGTGGGGGGAGGGGGGTGCTCCCCAGAAGTTATTAAAGTTTCCAAAACATGTACTAGCGCATAGAATATGGAAAGCGTCAGGAATATAACTTCAGACACAGCAGGTATGGGGACAACTATGAGAAGGACAGTAGTCAACACAGGACTAAGGGCATTGGACTTAACTGCACGCAGTACGCGAAACAAGGTAAGTGAGCTTGTAGTGTGGATTGAAATTGGCAGTGATGATGTTGTGGTTATCACAGAGACGTGGCTGCAAGGGATTGAAGGTCCAGGAACTAAATATTAAAGGAGAAGAGTCCTAGCAAAAGGACAAGCAGATGGGCAGAGGGGTTGGGGTTGTCTTGTTAGCAAGGAATGAAATTAAATTGATAGCAATAAGTGAAATAGAGTTGGAAGACGTGAAACCTGTGTGGGTCAGAGCTGAGAAATTGCAAAGGGAACAAGGCCTTGATGGGAGTTGTGTACAGGCCTCCTAAGGTTTTGGAAAGAAAATCAATCAGGAGATAGAATGGCATGTAAGAAAGACACGAGTACAATAATCATGGACGACATCCAATATGTAGGTCGACCGGAAAAATCAAGTTAGTAGTGGATCTCAGAAAAAGAAGTTCGTGGAATGTCGATGAGATTTTTTTTGGAGCAGCTTGTGGTAGAGGCCACAAGGGAACAGGTAATTCTGGATTTGGTGACATGTAATGAAACAGACTTGATTAGGGAGCTTAAGATGAAGGAACCTCAAGGGTCAGTGACCATAATATGATAGAATTCACCCTGCAGTTTGAGCGGGAAAAGCTGGAATCAGATGTAACGGTTAAGTTTGAGTAAAGTTAACTACAGAGACATGAGGGAGGAACTAGCCAGAGATGAACGGAAGGGCAGTGTAATGATTGGAACAAGTGCCAGGTGGATCTCATTGACGATGAAATCCTTGATTGGGGTTGTTAAGCTGGGCCAATCAGAAGATTCAAAGAGACTATTCATTCCAGGGACTGGCTCTGAGCTGACCGTTCAGAGCCCATGTACTGTGCACCTGTAAATAAAGGGTGACCTGGTGACCAGATACTGGCCTCTGTGAAGTTATTTCTGGGAGCCGAGCAGGAAGACAGTGAAGTAGTAATGGCAGGGCTTTCGGGGGTAATTCAGAAGGCACAGCATTCAAAGGAAGAAACAACATACTAAATGGAGGACACGGCAACCACGGCTCAAAAGCCAAGTCTGGGACAGCATAAAAACAAAAGGAAAAACACACAATGTGAAGATTATTGGGAAGGTAGAGGATTAGAAAGTCTTCAAAAACCAGAAAAGGGTAACTGAAAAAGCAATACAGTGTGGAGAAGATGAAATGTGAAGGTAAGCTATCTAGTAAGATAAAAGAAGATTGCAACAGTTTCTTGAGATACATAAAAAGTAACAGCAGATATTAGACTGCTGTAAAATGAGGCTGGAGAAGTAGTATTGAAGAACAAAGAGATGGTATAGGAGCAGAACAGATACGTTGCATCCGTTTTCACAATGGAAAACAGCAACAGCATACCAGAATTTAGAGTATCGGGGGCAGCGAAGGTGGTGCTGGGAAAACTGAAAGGTCTGAAGCTGGATAAATAACTTGGACCAGATGGACTACAGCTGAGAAGATTGTAGTGGCATTGGTGATGGTCTTTCAGGAATCGTTGGAGCCAGAGAGAGTCCAGGGGAGTGGAAAATGACTAACGTAATTCACCTGTTTAAGGGAGGTGTAAAAAAGAAAACAATGGGCTGGTTTGCCTGACCTCAGTTGTTAGTAAGATTTGAGAGTCCATTATTAAGATTGAGATTGCGGAGTACTCAGACGTGCATTGGAAAGTAGGGCTGAGTCAGCGTGGTTCGTCAAGGGGAGGTCAAGACGAACAGATCTGTTAGAATTCTTTGAGGAAATAATGAACAAGTTAGACAAAGGAGAGCCAGGGGTGTGAGCTATTGGATTTCCAGAAGGCCTTTGACAAGGTGCCTCACAGGAAGCTGCTGGACAAGATAAGAGCCCATGATGTTAAGGGCAAGATACTGGCATGGATAGAATATTGGCCGACTGGAAAAAGGCAGAAAGTGGGGACAAAGTGGTCTTTTTCAGGACGGCAGCTGGAAGCTAGTGGAGTTCCATATGGGTCCGTGTTGGGACTATTCATGTTCTATGTTAAGAATCTGGACAAAGGAACTGAAGGCATTATTGCTAAGTTTGTAGATGACAAAGGTTGTTGGAGGGACAGGTAATGTTGAGGAGGTGGGCAGGCTGCAGAAGCACTTGGACAGGCTACGAAAGTGAGTAAAGTAGTAGCAGGTGGAATACAATTTGGGAAAGTGAGATGCACTATGATAGGAAGAGTAGAGGCATAGACTATTTTCTAAATTGGTTAAGGCTTCAGAAATCCGAAGCACAAAGGGACATGGAAGTCCTGGTTCAGGATTCTCCTGGAGGTTCAGTTGGCAGGAAGGCAAATGCAATATAAACACATTCATTTTGAGGAAGTTTGAATATGAAAGCAAAGATGCACTGCTGGGGCTGTACAAGGCTCTGGTCAGACCCCATATGGAATACTGTGAGCAGCTTTGGGTCTCATATTTAAGGTTGGATGTGCTGGCTTTGGAGGGGATCCAGAGGGGATTTGTATGAACAATCTGAGGAATGAAGAATTTGTCATATGAAGAAGGGTTGAGGACTCTGGGTATGTACTCGATGGAGCTTAAAAGGATGAGGGTGGGGGAATCTCATTTAAACTTACAGAATACTAAGATTCCTGCGTAGAATGGGTGCGGAGAAGGATGTTTTCATTAGTAGGAGACACTAGGACCCATGGGTACAGTCTTAGTGAAGGGATGACCTTTTAGAACTGAGATCAGGAAGAATTTCTCCAGCCAGAGGATGACTAATCTGTGGAACTCATTAAGACCAAGTAATTAAGTGAATTGAAGACAGAGACAGATAGGATCTTGATTGTGAGGGGATCAAGGGTTTTGGGGAGAAGGCAAGAAAATGGGGTTGAGAAACATTATTCACGATGATCAAATGGTAGAGCAGACTTGATCAGCCAGATGACCTAATTCTATTCCTATACATCTTATGGAGTGCCTGGTCTTCATACAGAGGGTTAAAGGGTAGTCTCTAGAAAACAAAATGACATGAGATGAAGAAAGTATAATATTGTTGAACTGCAATGATTAGGCTAATGTCTGACAGTTCAACTCTCTACTTCTGTTTCAGAGTATTCAAGCTTATTTTGTTACTAAACATGGAGTCTGTGCAACTTTACCAGTACCAAATAAAGTGCATCAAGTTGAGACGCTCAAGGCAGTGAACAGTTTTTTGAGCATCAATTCCTTTCAAATAAAATAACTGAAACTTGATGTAGTATTGTCTAAAAAAGACAAAAAAAATGGTAGAAACAGATGCCCATCGGCTTTTGTGTAGGGAAAGAAAAGCATATCTGTCACTGCAACTCCAACGCTTAATTTCTTTTTCAAGCATTTTGATTGTTTTTTTTTAAATTTGCATAGGAATGTTAATTAGATTTTTAAAATTACTAAGCAAAGGCAGCAAGTTAAATGGACTGAAGCTAACATTAGTACACCAGTTATTTGGGCTTAGTGGAATTTGATTTTCATAAAATAGCAATGCAAATATAGTATCAGCATGCAGACTTCTTAGCTCTGAATTTTACATCAAGGCAAGTCAATCTAGTTGGGATAGTCTCAATGTTAATAGTGTGTTTTGGCTGCTGCATAAATATAATGTCAGGAAATCCTATCCAGAATCCATTCCCAAAATCTCAAAGCTATTAAGGTCATGCTTTTCTGCTTGGAAATAAACACCTTGAATTTCTACCAGACCACCAGACCAAAAGATCAACACAAAAGCATAAATGTAACGTAACTGTTGGTTATATCAGCGTTCTGAATCAAATGCAAAGAGGGTTGATTAAGACTACTTGTTAGTTCTATATTTCTAAAGACTGGGAGAAAAATATAACACACATCAAACCTGTCAAATGAATGGATTTTTAAATTTCATTATGATTGACTTGAACAGAAAGAAAGCCTTCCTTTAAACAATAAATCATCAATGCTATCATAGATATGTTTTACATTGCTAATGAACAAAGGTACGCATTAATTGGAATCAACTGGGTTTAAAATTCAAAATGATATCCAAGTTTAGCACATAAATGGGATTATGTACATCAACATTCAAAATAGTATGTGATCTTAGAAATTTAATTTTATCTGGGTTGCACTTAAGAGTTCAAGCCTCCAGCTGACTAGAACCGAAGTTACAGTTTTGAACAAGGGATAGTATTGTTTGAATCCATGTCACACAATAACCATCTTCAATAAGGAATTATCCAAACATTTCTCTTCAACATTCAAAGTTGCACTGAGTTGCTCATCACAGACCACAAGATATTGGACCAGAAATTAATCTATTTGGCCCATCATGTCTGCTCTGCCATTTGATCACGGCCGGTATGTTTCCTAGCTCCAATCTCCTGCCTGCTCCCCTTGCTGATACAAAACCTATCTCAGTCTTAAATACACTCCAATGACTTGGCTTCCACAGCCTTCTGCAGCAATGACTTCCACAGATTCATCACCCTCTAACTGAAGAAGTTCCTCCTCATCTCAGTTCTTAATGGTCATCCCTTCACGCTGAGGCTGTGTCCTCAGATCCTAGTCTCTCCTACTAGTGGAAACATCATCTCCATGTCCATTTTACCCAGGCCTCTTAATATTCTCTAAGTTTTAATCAGATTCCCCCCTCATCCTTCTAAACTCCTGGGATTCACCACTGACCATAAACTCAATTGTACCATTGATATAAACACTATGGCTAAAGAAACAGATCAGAAGCTGGGAATTTTGTGGCAAGTAACTCAAACCCTGTCCACCACTTTCAAGACATGTGATGAAATGGATCAATCTGCCACAAACAAAACTTAAGTCGTTCAGGATCGTCATTGGTTAGTGCATTGAGTATAGGATTTGGGAAATCATGTTGAGGGTGTGCAGGACATTGGTGAGGCCACTTTTGGAATATTGCATTCAATTTCAAGAAGGATGTTGTGAAACTTGAAAGTGTTCAGAAAAGATTTACAACGAATTTGCCAGGGTTGGTGGTTTGAGATATAGGGAGAGGCTGAATAGGCCTAGAGCATCTGAGGTTGAGGGGTGACCTTACAGAAGCTTATAAAATCATGAGGGGCATGGTTAGAGTGAATAGCCAAGGTCTTTTCCCCAGGGGAGGGGAGTCCAAAACTAGAGGGCACAGATTTAAGATGACAGGGGAAAGATTTAAAAGGGACCTAAGTGGCAATTTTTCCTGGAGCGTGCATGGAATGAGCTGCCAGAAGAAGTGGTGGAGGCTGGTACAATTACAACATTTAAAAGGCATGTGGATGGGTATATGAATAGGAAGGGTTTAGTGGGATATGGGCCAAATGCTGGCAAATGGGACTAGATCGACTTAAGATATCTGGACGGCATGGATGAGTTGGACCGAAGGGTGTGTTTCCATGCTGTACAGCTCTATGACTATCTGCACCCCATTCCCACCTCGCATGTTCATTTAATCCACTGTTTACACACATTGGTAGTAACCTGTACCATGTGCAAGATGCACTACAATTCACCAATTGCATCAATTCCAGTTTCTTTTTAGTTAACTTTATTTTAGTATCTATCTTTTTCAGATCAGTTTCTTTGAGATCAGTTTCCCAGAGATCTGTCTTTTAGAGCTTACACATCGGTTTCTGAGCATCTTAGGTTTCTAAAGAGATTAGCATCTTAAAGACAGAAAACAAACAGTTGTGCTAAATGGTTACTTTCAGACAGGTGGGTGAGAAGCAGTGGACTTCCTGAACAGTTATTGATTACATCACTGCTTTTTTGATATATCGGTAAATGATAGATATTGGAATAAAAGTGGCCAATGATACCGTACTTGCAGGTGTAGCACTGACTGCAACATGACATATAGGCGGGCAGAATGGGCAGTCTACTGACAGATAGAATTTAATAGCGAAGTGTGAGGTGATGCATGTTGGCAGAAAGTAAAGGGACAGACAATACAAAATTAATATCATAGTTTTAAAGCTTATGAATGGACAGAATGCAAGAGGTTCATGCACATGGATCCTTAAGGTGGCAAGACATATCAAGAGTTGTTAGCAAAACATGTGACCTTGCAAAGCTATCAGTCTACATGGAATTCAGTCGCAGGAGACTCTCAGGAGGACAGCAGAAATGTTTGAGAGAGGTTTTGAAAGCATCCCTGAAAAGTTCAAATGTACCCGTGACTCATGGGAATCTTGATTTGTGATTGACCAAAATGGACAAGGTGCATCTGGGAAGGCACAACACACATTGACAGACTTTGCAGGAATGTGGAAGTCAGGGTGCCGATGCAAACATACAACTGTCTGAAAAACTCATCTATCTAACCCTTTAGCACCACTTTCTTCCCTGCCTGCAGCAAAATCTCCAGACCACTAAGTGGCCTAAAAACCATCTTAATACCTGTGAAAATGGAATGGACGCAAGTCGTCCTCAATCCTGACAGATAGAAAAGGAACAAGAAGAGGAAGAGGAGAAGAAAATGGAATCTTGGTTTTCATAAACACAGAACAAAAGCAGACACGTTATGCTGAATCTTAATAAAGCTCCAGCAGATCAAAATTAGACTAGACTAATGGGTTCAGCTCTGGTTATCACACTTTAGGAAGAATGTGAAGGTCCGTCACAGGATGCAGAGGTTATTTACAAGAATAATTCCAGATCTGAAGAATTTTAGCTGCAAAGTTAGGCTGAAGGAACTCGGGTTATTTGCCACTGGGTAAGGGAAAATGAGAGGAGATTTGAAAGAAGTGTACAAGATTATAACAAGTTTCAGTAAAGTAGACAAAGAACAGCTGTTTGATTGGTTGATAGTACAAGGACTGGAGGACACAGATTTAAAGTTTAGCACAAGATATGTGAGAAAGATCTTTTTACACTATAACAGCAATAATGAACTGGAACTCAGTATGAGGGTGGTGGAAACAGAGACAATGAATGATTTCGAAAGAAAATTGGATGGGCATGTGAGATGTATAATCTTGCAGTACTGTGGGGATAGATTGGGAAAACTGGACTGACTGGATTGTTCTAAAAGTGCTGGCCCAGATTCAACAGACCAAATTATCTTTTTTCAAGCTATAATAAAGCTTTGAGTGATTGGGGTCTGAGCGATTTAGAATTTAGCAGATTGATTGCAATAGTAGGCAAGTTTGAACTTGTTGCATGCTGATTTTGTTCTTTGCAGAAACTCCAGAACACTTAATACCTCCTGGGTAGCTGTGTTTATAGGAGCAACATCAAAGCTCAAATTCCAGTTTCAATGCTGGGAAATAGGGAATTCTTAGTTATCAAACATTCCGGACGAATAGAGAAGCAAAGAGAGGAGAAAGTCAAGACTATATTGATTAAATATATTGTTATAGTTCGCAAAAGAAATGGATATACTGGATGGTTCCAGGACTGAATGTATTTGGCTTGAGAGCTCAGAGGAAGTTGTTACTACGCTGGCAAGTTGTTATAATTAAAAGGAGATAGTTGACCAGATTTTTGACAAAGGTGTGTAACAGGAATACAGCATTAGGTGACTTTAATCATCGTAACAGTGTCTGGAAAACATTATACCATTAATGGTAGAGGGGAGAAATCTCTAATGACTACAGGAAAACTTTCTCAACCAATATGTTTCTCATCAAACAAGGAAGGAAATAGTTTCGAATCTGGTCCTGGGAAATGATGCAGATCTGATGGAATGTGTTGCACCACCATTTAGTCAACAATGGCAGTAACATAGCTTGTTTTAGAGTAATTACGGAAAGAGGCCAGAAAAATTGAATGCAAAGTGCTCAAGGAGGGAAAACTTAATTGCATTGATTTAAGAAGGGACCTTGTACAGACAGCTTGGAAAAGGCTAGACAAATAGTAAGAGATTAATGGAAGGTATTCAGGGAAGAGATAAATCGGGCACAAAACAATGCAAAAATCTTTGAAAAGAAAAGGTAGCCAAAAGATGACAAAGGATTTCAAAGTTAAAACAAAACAAAAAAAGAATGCTTATAGTTTGGATTTAGGTCTTCGGCTTTGAATCAAATGTCATCTAGAAAGTACGCACATATTATGATCCTCAGAGATTCCAGACAATTTTGTTTAGTTAAAAATGTTACAATAAATATTAAATACAATAAGTAGCATTTGTGTTAATATTTTTATTGCTAAGAAAGTAACCATTTTAGAAATGATGTGATTTTGTATAAATGGTGAGGCATACAGTTTTGAGATTTTACAATTAATTTACTGTAGGTTCTGGAAAAGATTTATGCCTTAAAAGCAGCGGTATGCTGTTTTACTGGGCAATAATTAGATCACTGACATTTCTGGCAAAGCCTCAGGCCTACTTTAAAAGGCATTATAGCAGAAAAACCAATAGCTCTAAAAACAGACATTTAAAATTGAATGAAACTGTTGAGACCTTCTTTATTTTGTTTTTCTCATGTTTGATTTGGAACTGAAAGTTGAAGTTGAACTTTAACCTTCGAGCACCAGCATGTTTTGGAAAGGAACAGAAAACAAAAAAACCTGATGTTTGTTTATGGGAACTGGCTAGAAAGATAATTATAGGTTGATTGTTACTCCCAGAACACGACAGACTTCTCAGCGCCAAGATGCTCAGGGACTGGCAGCTGGTTAGATACCGAATGGATCAATCAATGGCGGAATAGTGCTGTTTGGCCGATCACAGAGAATGTTCAAAAAAGAAAAACAACAGTTTGAACTGATTTGGTCTGGGTTTATTCTATATTCATTCACAGGTTTGGACATCACTTGCTGAGCCAGCATTCATTGTCTATCCCTAACTGCCCAAGACATATGTCAAGAATCAACCACATTACTGTGAACCTGCAGGTTCACATGTAGGCCAGACCAAGTGAGGAGGACAGTTCTCTTCCCTAAAGGACATTAGTAAACCAGCTGAGGTTTTCCTTACAATCTACAGTAGTTCCATGGTCATCATTAGACTCTAATTCCAGATGGTTGTTGAATTCAAATTCCAGCATCTGCCATGGCGGGATTCAAACTTGGGTCCTCAGAACATTATCTAGCTCTCCCGATCAACAATCTAAAGATAATACAACTAGGTTATCGCCTCCCTTTGTTTTGGTCAGAAGACATGTGGCTATAAAGGTGCTGAACAGAGTTTTGGTTGCTTTCTAGTTTATATCCAGTTATCAAATTAATGCAAGTTCTGGGAAAAGATCCCCAGTCTACGAGGCATATGTAGAAGCATCCAGTGATCTGTTGAAACTGTTTGCGTGAATCAGTGACTTTGGAATTCAAGCAAGACTTACAGTTTACTTGCCTGTGAACATCTCCATTAACCAAGCATTTATGAAAGTCTGGTACCCATTACGAAACCACTGAACAGGAAAATTACATTTTTTTTTTTAAGTAGTCCCTTAACGGTGTCTGTCTGTCTATGACAGTCTATAGATAGGGAGGGTGATTTGATTTGGCCTGCTGCCTGTATCATAACAATACATCATGGAAGTAAGACTAAGCAAAGAAAACACAATAAAAGAGCTGATCTTTGGTGTGTAGATCATTAAATTGGCAGGATAAACAGGTACGATCAGAGGGAAACAAATAAAATCCTCTGTTTTATACTTGAGGGCACAGAATACAAAAGGAAAGAGTTAGTGTTAAACTTAAATCTCTCACGCAACAGTTGGAGTATGGTATAGGGGGTCTCCAATTTATGAACATCCAACTTCACATACGCTCGTACTTAGGAACGCAATCTCATGCCAGGGTGCAATTTTAAAGAATCAACATACGAGCATTTTCTGTACTTACGAACCTGTTCGCAAGAAGAGCCTGTACGCTGTTTTGGGCATCCCACTATAAGTAAGATGCAAAAGCAAGAGAAAAGGTACAGCAACTAGAATGTTACCTGAATGATCAAGTCAAAAAGAGAGTGTTGAGAATTTTTTTTACGACAGCTGAACAGATTAACAAGTAGCCCAATAGATGTCTTAAAGACTACAATGGATGACTGAAAAGTTGAGTGATAGAATATTTCCAATGATTGGTATTAAAACAGAAAATGCTGGAAAAACTCAGGCTGACCAGCATCTGAGAGAGAAAAAAAAAGAGTTAATGTGACAAGACCAATATGACTCCTCTTTGAAATCCTTTCACCACGGATGACTTCAGACTTGCACTTTCTGCTTATATCTCAATTGGTAAACTGGTGACTAACTGGCACAAATTTAAGATATTCAGAAATAGAACTTAAGGAGAAGTGTAAAAATATGCCTAAGCAGAATAAAACACTGCATAATTTTTCTTGAATGAAACTTCTGATAAAACAGCCAGATATATTTCTAAAAAGAATTTAGGCAGGTGTATGAAGAAAAGAAGTAACTGAAGCAAGTGGGAGTGACAGATTAGACAAGGTAGAGCATAAAAACAACAACAATACGGAAGCTTCAATAGGCCGAATGTTCTGCTTTTGCACAGTAATATTCAATGATCCTTGAACATTTACCCAAAACAAAATATACAATTACCTGGTACACCTGCTGGGGACAGGGGTCCAGACCTGGACTGACTACTTCCAACAGGAGAACCAACAGGAGAGGGGGAGGGGCCCCGGATACCAGACAGATGCGGAGAAGCATGAGGGGAGAAGGGTGATTGTGCAGGATTACTCTGTTCTCCTTGGCCACTTGAGGATCCTGAAGCACTAACTCCAGAACTTAGTGTACCTTCTGTCCCTGTTGGTAAATCATCAATGGATCCAGATAAATCCTAGCAAAACAAAAAGTCACAATTAGGTGCATATTTAAACAACAACACAATGCAAGAACATCAATAATCCAACAGAAAAAATGAAATGGCATGGTCAGTTAATATTTTATGACACTTGTGACTTTTTACATGACTATAGTAAGTGCTAGGTCCTTTACAAAAAAATTGAGTTTTTGAACTTATTTCCATTCAAAAACAGATTAAACGATTTGCGGTTTCTCAATGATAACAATCTTGTTCCTGATTATTATACCTATGACTTTGCAGATCAAACACAATGATAGCAAAGTAAAGTCAGTGAAAGCATCAGCACAGATTTTTCTTTTTTAAAAACTGCCTGACTGATTTGAACCTCTGTTTAGTCTTGGGCCTAATTATAACCCATAAATCATACATTACACAGTAGCTATCTTTGGAAGAGTACATGAATATTAAAACAAATGTAGAATCATTTTTCATTCCATAACTACTTAACTAATTCTCAAACTTGACAACATTACTTAGATAGAACATCACCACTTAAAGTCATAAAACCAATGGCTGACCTGTGAGGACATTAATGTTTGTATCCAATGAAATGTGATAGAACATTCTAATCTGCACTGGAATGCAATCGTTACATGTGAGTACAATGGAAGAAGTCAACTGCAACAGCAGTTGCAAAAGGCCACGCTTGCTGAACAAACACAATTCTAGTTACAATTCTCAATTTTATTTACTGATTGGTCATATGTTAAGTTTCCACATATTTTTGCAAAACAGATGGTGCGACGATCAGTGCGCTGGGTACAAGTCAAGTCCCAGTCCTGCAACGTATAAGATAAGCTAGATAATTCATTGAAACTATAGATGTTAACAGGCAACTTTCATGATCATTCCTTGTGTTTTCAATACTTTTGCCAAGTAACAGTATTGAATCTTCTAATGCCTAATACAGACAAAGCATTTCAAGATCCCTTGACCTGCAAATGACTTTTATAACTGGAGTATTAAACAATTTAGTAATGTCTCTGACTTGAGATGGAATAGGATCTATTGAGTAATACAGGGAGTGTTACAATGATGACTGCAGTTTGAGAAGTCTCTATAAATCAGATTTCTGCTATTCTTTGAGTCATATCAGCAGCTATTATTTTGCTAACCCCCTGCAGGGATGTTAGAATAACAGGACACAATGCATATTCTTCATGAATTTCTTCAGAAATCTATTGCAATTCATTCAAATAAGTTCTTTCTCCCTCTGTGTTATCCAGCTATGAAATGTATCACATTGAATTGAATTAGCACAACTAAAACAAATACAAAGTTTCAACTTATTCTCTATGATTACTGGCCTTAGTCATCTTTTAAAAAGTTGATTTGCGCGATGCACATGGCTCTACCAATTTTCACTGGGGGCAACCAAGAATCTACGATTAGTACTGCACACCTCCATAGGTGTATCTTTTTCCTGGCATTTGCTTCATATTTGTAGGTCTGATAGGATTTCTGCCAATAAGACTTCATAGGTCACTTGCAGTATAAATCATTCATCATAGAATCCCCACAGTGTGGAAACAGGCCCTTCAGCCCAACAAGTCCACACTGATCCTCAGACATTCCACCTAGGCCTATCCCCCTATAACCCACCTAATCTACACACCCCTGAACACTATGGGCAATTTAGCATGGCCAATCCACCTAACCTGCATATCTTTGGACTGTGGGAGGAAACCGGAGCACCTGGAGGAAACCCATACAGACAGGGGGAGAATGTGCAAACTCCTCACAGACAGTTGCCAGAGGGTGGAATCGAACCCAGGTTCCTGGTGCTGTGAGGCAGCAGTGCTAACTGCTGAGCCACCGTGCCACCCTTAAAAGCACAGTATTTCTGAGAATAAAATGTTTTGGCTGAACAGAATTATTTTTCCCCCAAAATACTACTGGCCCCCAAACACACAACACATTTAAGCAGAAACTTCGAGTTCCAGCTCAGCAGTTACATCTTCACTCACATTTTGTAGAATGCCCCAATGCACTATTTTAAATTAGCAAACTGTACACTTTAACAACACAATCTGCTGCCAGTCGCGGTTGAAGGCCGAATACTGTTTTCATGTTAAATCTCTCTTGTATGAAACCAAGCTTTCAGAAGGGTGTTCTGTTGCATTGGTTCTAATTGATTACCAAATGAATGATTACATATGTTTTGTAATTCATGGCAGATCTATCATAGTATTATTGAGATATAGCAGTAGTAAAACACAAATACAAAGATACAAATTACAAATAACAGAGAATAGTATAGCACTGGAACAGGCTCCTCAGCCCACCAATGCTGTGCCTTCATTATGCCTTTCTAAACTAAAAATCTTTTGCCTCTACGTGCTCCAGTTCCACTATTCCCTGCCTATTCATATACGTCAAGGTGCCTCTTAAATGTAAAAACAAAAGAATTGCGGATGCTGTAAATCAGGAACAAAAACTGAAGTTGCTGGAATAGCTCAGCAGGTCTGGAAACATCTGTGAACAGAAAATCAGAACTATTCTGAAGAAGGGTCACCAGACCCGAAAACGTTAACTCTTGATTTTCTCTTCATAGATGCTGCCAGACCTGCTGAGCTTTTCCAGCAACTTCTGTATTTGTGCCTCTTAAAATGTAGCTGTTGTATCCGCTTCCACCACCAGGTACATATCACTGTGTTAAAAAAAAACTTGCCTCTCATATCTCCTGTTAAATTTATCCCCTTTTATTTTAAATCTACGTCCTCTAGTAACTGACCTTCCTACCCTGGGAAAAAGACTCCAATTATCCATACTATCTATGCCTCAATTTTCTTCTATCACATTGCCTCTCATCCTTTGTCATTCAAGTGAAAACAAATCAAGTTTGTCCAAACTTTCCTCACAGTTAATGCCCTCCAAACCAGAAAACATCCTACAGAAATATTTCTGTACCCTCTCCAAAGCATCCACATCCTTCTTGCAGTGTGGTACACAGAACTGTACACAAATGTGGCCTAACTAGGTGTTCTATACAGCTGCAACATGATTTGCCAGTTTTTACCTTTATGCCCCAACCAATGAAGGCAAGTATGCTATATGCCTTCTTGACCACCTTATCCACTTGTCTTGCTGCTTTCAGGGAACTGTAGACCTGTACACATAGGTCCTTCTTTATGTCAATGCAACTAAGGACTCTGCCATTTACTGTATACTTCTCTCCTGCATTAGACCTTTCAAAATACATCACCTTGCATTTGTCCAGATTAAACGCCACCCGCCACTGTTCCGCACAAGTCTCCAGCCTATCTATATCCTGCTGCAACTTCTGGCAA
>NW_025968432.1:0-25000 GCF_021869965.1 Rhincodon typus | reverse complement strand
GAATTCATTATGTTGCATCAAGACTGCAGGAGCACAGTCCTGATCAGAGTTAGGAATTAATGCACTGGTGGGTACAGACCAAAACAAAAGACAGAAAATGGTAAAATGAATAAAATTGTTCACACTGCAGTTGATTTATTTGTAAAAATTAAAATGTAAGCACTTTATTACAAACTGTGAAATATTTCAGCAAGTACCAAGCAAATGATCCATTTTGGCTTCCTCCTGAGATCTACTATATTATAGACACTAGTCTTCAATAAATTCAATTTGCTATGCAGGATATCAGAAAAGGGCTGAAAGTACTGATTTTTATTTTATTCATTTGTGGGGCATGGATGTTGCTGGATGGCCAGAATTTAGTGTATGTTCCTAGTTGCTCTTGAGAAGGTGATGGTGAGCTGTCGTCTTACGGTAGGTAGACCCACTATGTCATTAGGGAGAGAATTCCAGGATTTTGACCCAGCAACTGTGAAAGAACAGCAATATATTTTGAATTCAGGATGGTGAATGGCTTGGATGAGGTGATGATATATCTACTGTCCCCTGGTACTTGTCCTTGCAGATGGAAGTAGTCATGGGTTTGGAAGGTGCTGCCTAGAGATATTTAGTGACTTTGGCAGTGCATCTTGGAGATATCACATACTGCTGCTATTGAGCATCAGTGGTGGAGGAAGTGGATATTCTTGGATGTGGTGTCAATCAAGTGCGCTGCTTTGTCCTAGATGGTGTGAAGCTTCTTGAGTGTTGTTGGGGTGCACTCATCCAGGCAAGTGACAGTATTCCTCCACACTCCTGACTTGTGCCTTGTCGACGATGGCCAGGTCTTGGACTGTCAGCTGATGAGTTACTCGCCACTGTAGTCCTAATCTGAGTTTATTTTATAGCCACTGAATAGTGTCCAGTTCAGTTTCTGGTCAAAATTGTACAGGCTACTGGTCCTGACAACATTCTGGTAATAATGCTTAAGATTTCTGCTCCAAAGCTAGCCATGCCTCCAGCCAAGCTGATCTCGTACAACCACAACACTGACATCTTGTCATTGTGGAAAATTTCCCACATTTGCCCTAGCTACAAAAAGCAGCAAAAATCCTACCCGGTTAATTACCATCTATTACAATCTCGCAAACATAAGCAAAGGGATTGAAGGTGTCATCTTCAGAACAATCAAGCAGCATTTACTCAGCTGTAACTTGCTCAGTGTTTCTCAGTTTCAGTTCCACCTAGTTCATTCAGCTTCAGACCTTATCAAAGACTTGCTCCAAACTGAACAGAAAAACTGAACTCAAGAGATGAAGTAAGAGACATTGCCCTTGACATCAAGGCAGCATTTGACTCTGCAACACCAAAAAGTCATGGAGAAATTAGGGAATCAGGCGAAAGCTTTCCACTGTTTGAAGTCATACTGGAGTACAAAATAAGGTAGTTGAAATTTTTGGAGACCAATCACCTCAGCCTTAGGACAGCAGGCTAGGGTCCAACGTCTAACCATCTTCAGCGGCTTCATCTGGCTCAGTGGTTAGCACTGCTGCCTCACAGCGCCAGGAACCTGGGTTCCATTCCAGCCTCGGGCGACTGTGTGGAGTTTGCACATTTTCCCCATATCTGCGTGGGTTTCCTCCGGGTGCTCTGGTTTCCTCCTACAGTCCAAAGATGTGCAGGGTAGGTGGATTGGCTATGTTAAATTGCCCATAGTGCCCAGGGATGTTTAGGTTAGGTGGTTAGACAAGGTAAATGCAGGGGTGGGGGAATGAGTCTGGGTGGGATGCTCTTCAGCAGGGCGGTGTGGACTTGTTGGGCCAAATGGCCTATTTCCACACTGTCGGGTTTCTATGATTCTATGACCTTTCCGTCCATCATAAGGTCAGAAACGGGGATGTTTGAAGACAACTACACAATGTTTGATACCACGCGTGACACTTCTCATACTGAAGCAGCTGCTGTCAGCGAAAAGGTCTGGACAACTCTACTGTTTAACTGGTAAGTAGCACATAACGTTCTTGCCACACAAATGCCACACAATTAAGCCAGCTTCTCCAATAAGAGACCATTTAACCGTCTTCCACTGACATTCAACTGTATTCCATTAAGACGCCTTCTGTCAACATCCAAGAGAATATGGTTGACCAGAAACTGAACTAGAACAGCCATACAAATACCGTGAACCACTAGAACAGATCAGAGACTGGGACTTCTGAGGCATATAACTCATACCTGATTCTCTAAAGCCTGTCCATCATCTACAAGACGCAAGTCAGGAATGCAATGGAATATTTTCCACTTGTCTGGAGAAGTATGGCTCCAACATTATTCAAGAAGCTCTATGTTATCCAGCACAAAGCCATCTTCTTAATCCGCACCTTATCCACCATTCAAAACATTCACTCCATCGACCACCAATGCACAGTGCCAGCAGTACAATCTCTAGTATATAGTACATATTGGACTGTACGTTGAATACAAGAATTGGGAGGTCATGTTGCGGCTGTACAGAACATTGGTTAGGCCGCTTTTGGACTACTGTGCGCAATTCTGGTAACCTTGCTCTAAGAAGGATGTGGTGAAACTTGAAAGGGTTCAGAAAAGACCTGCAAGGATGTTGCCAGAGTTGGAGGGTTTGAGCTATAGGGAGAGGCTGAATAAGCTAGGGCTATTTTCTCTGGAGCATCGAAGGCTGAAGAGTGACCTTATAGAGGTTTATAAAATCATGAGGGGCATGGATAGGGTGAATAGTCAAGGTCTTTTGCCTGGGGTAGGGGAGTCCAAAACCAGAGGGCATTGGTTTAAAGTGAGAGGAAAAGATTTAAAAGGGACCTAAGGGGCAACTTTTTCCACATAGAGGGTGCTGCGTGTATGGAATGAGCTGCCAAAGAAAGTGGTGGTAGCTGGTACAATTACAACATTTAAAAGGCATCTGGATGGGTATATGAATAGGAACAATTTAGAGGGATATGAGCCAAATGCTGACAAATGGGAAAACATTTAGGATATCTGGTCGGCGTGGATGAGTTGGACCGAAGAGTGTGTTTCCATGCTGTATATCTCCATGACTCTAAAGGATGGTGTCAGTACTGTCTACAACCATCTCAGGGTTTTGACTGGTAGAGTCCTTATGGGGCCTTGAGCTCACCTACAACATTTCAGTTATTTCCACTGTGTATGAATTTGGACAATGTCCTTTACAATGCATAGAAGGAAGGGGCATCGGAATCTTAAAATAAAAAAAAACTGCAGATCTGAAACAAACAAAAAACAGAAATTGCTGAAGAAACAACAAAACAAAGGCAGTATCTGTGGAGAGAAGACAGTTAACGTTTAGTGAGGTGGTGTTCCCATGGTTAGCTAAACCTGAGAGAAATGGACCAGAAAAAAGACCCTGAAGTGCTAACAATGACAACTGACGAGACTGCTGTGTTTATTTATGATCTTAAACTTCTGTCAGCTATTGTGAGAAATCTTTATCTAAACATAATTATACTTTGACACTGTAACAAAGATCCAGATAAATCCCAAGGCCTACATTTGGCACTTTTAACACTAGAACATTTTTAACATTATTCTTATTTAATTTTCTTTGATTAAGATCACTCCTTTATTATCTCAAATGAGAATTCCATTTAGTTGTAATACCTGTACAATGTCAGCAGAGAACAATCTTCACAGCTATATTTTTCAGTTTTTTTGCCATTGAACTTCGGTTAACAACTTAAAACCCAATCTTGCTCTGTGAATTAGTAAACCTTTGGGTGCTCTAATTTGCGAAGCAGACTCTGTTCCATGTTACATACAACAGAAGTTGAATTTAAAAAAGGAATTTCACATCTATGGATTCTTTGGGAAACCTTGAAAAATGTGAAACCACAATATAAATTCAAGTCCTTTCTCTGAGCATATTCAAGAATTGTATTGGTAATTTTCGGAACAAGTGAACTAGAGTGGATGGAAATAAGAGAACTGGTTGGGAATGCTAGAACCAGTCGAGAAAATGAAGTTTAATCATTTAAAGGTTTAGTCAAGATTTTAGATGAAATCATGATCAAAGTGGCATAGCAGGCTTAAAAAGCTACATAGTCTACACCTGCTCATGCACCTCATGTTTTACAACCACAACACAGGAAATAGAGTACTTTAGGGCAGATAAGGGAAAGGAATGACAAGACTGAAGTATATAATATTTAATTTTGGCACAGAGAGGAATGCAAATTAACAGGCAAAAACGAACAATGTATATATTGGTCAGCAATGATGAGTTGGACCAAAGGATCTGTTTCCATGCTGTACTGCTCTATGACTCTATATAGGATAATGGAAGAAGTTATACATTTTATGATATTTATTTCTGTTTATTCATAGAATATGGACATTGTCAGTCAAGCCAGCATTTACAGTTTTACAGATCTTTAGATGTCCTTGAGAAGGTGGTGCTGACTTGCCTTCTTAAACTGCTGCAGCCCATGTGCTGTCGGTAGATCCACAATGTCAATAATATTGGGCAAATGATTAAGTATTACTCATTGAACATAGATGCAACATGCACATCCAAGGAGCACCTAGGATCCAAGTTATTGAGATCTCACAGTAGTACATAACTTAACATAAAACACTACTGGCCTGGTTAGTAAGCATAATTTGTAAATGAAGTTTTCGTAAGATATCAGTCATTAAGATATGGTATGATTAGAACTTGTATCAGTGGATGTGAATTTAGATTTGAAGGTGCAAGATAAAATAGCAGACCTTCGAAATAAAATAATGTGCGCTTTTCTGAAATATCCCCGAGGCATGATGAGACAAAAAGCAAGTTATAAAATTGCTAGGGAATTACTTTGATTCCTACTATAGTATTGATCTGTCTCCAAGTCACAGAATTGAAATCATGACCAGCTATTAAAGTGGAATTTATCCACAACTCCATTTAAGGCAGTCATTAATTAATTGCTGGATGTATAAATCAAGCAAAATAGATCTTGGACTTGGGAACAGAACTGCAGTGACAGCTGTAAGATGCATTGGAGAAACTCACCAAAACTCATTTGACAGCCTTTTCCAAAACTCGGACTATTACCACACAAGGACAAAAGCAACAAAAACATGGGAGTACCTGAAAGCTCCCTTCTATGCCACAGCCATGCTGAAATCCTTTCATGTTGTGTACTTTCTTGACCTAAAGGGAAATGTATGGTTACAGAGATATCATGTTGCCTGGCATGATCACCATGTAAAATGGTTTAGGCTCTGAGCAAAATCTTGCAACTCAAAATCAGTATTTCACCCAACACTATGGACCATCAGCATCAGAACTGTATTCCACAACAATCTTGAATCTCAGTCTGGCAAATCTCTCCATCCACCATTACCATTACGGCAAGGATTAACAACAGTCCAAAGGATGGACAAGAGCATGCCAGGACTAGCAACAATCTACATACATGCTAAACAGTAGAAAAAGCATGTAGCAGACAAAGCTAAGTAATCCCTCAGACAGGAAATAAAATCAATGCTCTGCAGTCCTGCCACACCCAATCATTGATGATGGTAGCAATTAAACAACAAATGGAAGGACTAAAGCAAAATACTGCAGATGTTGGAAATCTGAACTAAAAACACAAACAGATGAAAATCCTTAACAGATCAGGCAACATCCATGAAGACAGAAACAGAGTTAATGTATCAAGCCAAGACCTTCCATCTGAATGGGAAAAAGTTAGAGATGTGACAAGTTCAAAGCAAGTCTAGTAGGATAGGAAGAGGGGAAGGGAGGATACAGGATAGGATAGGGCAAAGTTAAAGCAATCTGTTGAAAAACCATAAAAGATAAATTACAAAAAATGTAATGGTAAAAAGCCAAAGTAGAATGGATAATTGGACAAAAAACAAAATATATAGCAAAACAAAATTGGGAGGTATGAACAGAAAGCAGAGTCATTAGCAATAGCTGCTGTCCAAAAATAAGACCAAAAAACTCAAACTAAAATGGGGCAAAAATGATGAGGTGTTACTGAACAGGAAGAAACATCCTCATATATATCCCCATGCTCAAATGAAACAGAAGTCCAGCCCTAAGTGCAAAAGACTAAAGTCGAAACATTTCGAACACCTTCTGCCAGATAAGCTGCGTGGATGATCCATCCTGGTCTCTTTCGGAGGTCCTAACCAAAGGTCCCAGCATTCATCCAATTTGATTCATTGTGCATAATGTGAAGAAATGGTTGATGGCACAAGATGCAAAGGATACTGGACCCAACAATATACCTGTAGGGTTGAAGACTTGTGCTGCAAATCTAGCCATGCTTCCAGTCATGCTGATTCAGAACAGCTAAAACACCAGATTCTCTTCCAACCAAATGGAAAACTGCCCATGTTAAGGGTCTTCTATATTCATTCAATGATTATCATGTACTTTTGTACTGCAATGAGTAGAACCCCACAGGGTATTCTACGAACTGACTATTTATGGCAGGATTATTTTGTTTAATTAATAATTTTAATTAATCTCCAACTCATCCTAAATTTGGATTAGCTTTTATGCCAGTTGGTGAGCAATACTGCAATAGTTTCAATTGGTTATCAATCATGGCTCTCAACTCTTTCAATTTTCAAATTCAATTTCAGTAATCATCCTTTCTGGACTTTTGTCTTTGTGTGAAACGCACTGCAATCCTCTACATGGAGATTTGTTTACCGCTTGTCTTCCAATTCCCAGGTTTATTCAAAGCCCCTGTAGTATATTTATCTGTTACATTGATTTTCTTTGTATAATGTCACAATAGGTCATTTTAGTATTTTAAAAAAATTGAGGAATGTCAACTAGATGTGTCTCAAAGCATACAGCAGATTTTCAATTAATTTTGACTGTGATGGCACATTTTGCAGCAAGAGGGAATGAGATGCATGTTGAAAGAAAGGGAAGGGAAAGGGTGAGCTATACTTTTCTACAAAAGCTTTTAGGGGAGGAAGCAAGGGTTAAAATTATACAGTATTCAGGTTTTTCTTAGTCACAGATTTTTATAATTCAAGTAACAGGTTTACAAATATTTGAAATTATTCTATTACTTATGACTAAAAGATTCTGATTTGGTCCTATAGCATTTCTTTGCAATGTAAAATAACTGGTAGTGTTCCATAATGCTCAATAAAACACAGCTGGTAATGTTCAGGATGCACATCATGAAAAACAAAAAAAGGGGGAAGTATTGGAAATTTGGGAACTCAATCCTTGGAAATACATCTCTCTCTAATTGTAACCACTGGCAACTGTATTTTTAATTTGGGATGGTGATGATGGATTTTCTATGTACTATTCAGCAGCCACATGAATACTGTAGGTCCGTTAGACAACATATGTGCAAATGTTGAATCAAAAGGAAAAACAACTTCATGTGAAATGGAAACAATTTTCACAATCTCAATTTGTTTTTCTAATAATTAAGAGGCAAATTAAAATTTTTTTTGCACAACCTCCTCAACATTTTGTCTAATTTCACGTCACTTGACAATTTCCTCAAACTATCTGTTTTTTATCTATTGGATTATAACATTAATCAAAGGAAACTATTATCCTCCATTGTTATATTTGTGCATTAAAGTGTTCCAGGTAAGTGATATTAACCAAATTATCAATTGTTTGCAGCAAAGCTCTTTCATATTGTTAGGTCTTGCACATAAAAGAAAATGAACAAAGTGGCTGGAAAAACTCAAGATGGAAAAATTTAATAGCAGACTGCTTTGATTAAACTTTCTTCCTGAAACATTCAATTCATAGTATTCATAACAACTTTAGTTCCAAACAGAGAAAAAAAGGAAAATAAAAGAAAATCCCAAATTAAACATTAAGATAAAGTATGAACAAATTTATTCTTTAATGTGTCTCAAAACACTACAACAACTTGCAATTATATAGTGCATTTACCATAGTAAAAAAAATTCAAAGCTCTGCAGATAGCAGTCCAGCTTTACAACATTGAAGTGAATGAAAAGTCTCTTAAAGATCTGAGATTCATCTAAAAGGTAGTTTTCTCTGCTCCATCTGTCTGTGGAACATCGGTGTATCCATGACGTCTGTTTTGCAGCTCCAAATTATAATAATTACTTCCCCCTTTAATGCAAGTTAACCATAACTTTAAGGCAGGTGTTGGGCCAAGTTTTCTGACTGGACCCCTTGGGATTGAAGATATACCAACTATTTTGTCTGGAAGTGTAACTCAAGGTCAGTCTATGTATTGCATAATTAGACCCAGGCATTGTCACAGATTCCAAAGTTCACAGTGATAACTCCACTGCTTCAAAGAACAGACCAAGTTCACACACCTGTGATAGTAGTACTTTTAGTATCAACATCTGAGGACACAGTACCAAGTAAAGGGAACGCATAGAGTTCCACTATCAAGTTCATTAGGGTTCTTCTACTTCTTGTCTACATGCACCAATTCCATTATCTTGTTGGCAACTGTTTGAAACAGGCAAACCATTCACAACCTCAGTTTTAATTGACGCTGAGGTGAGCTAGTAACATCTGCTACATGTCACCAAGACTGTCTATTTTGACCGCCGCTGTAACATCCCAACATTTTTTTTCTTCTTCTGTTGAAGACTTCATCCATGCTTATGGAATCTCCAGAAACTTGACTACTCCTGGCTGCTCTCCCACATGCTACCCTCTGCAAACTTGAACGGAGCCAAAACTCTGCCAGCCAATTCTTAATTCACATTAACCATTCACATCTCATTTCACCCACCAACCCTGTGCTTGTTAATCTAAAATGGGTCTTTGAAATCAAGATATTGTTTAACCAAGTTATTTTAAACCCTTCCATGGCTTTTCCTCTCCCTATCCGTAATCTCCAACCCTACAATCTTTCAGGAAGTTTGTGGCCTCACACCAAATTCCCGAGGCAACTCCTCTACTCAGAAGTTGACTGCGGTAGGAGACTCCTAGGAAGACAGAAGACTTCTGGAATGTCCTTAAAGCATCCCTGAAAAGGCCAAACATCCCTTCTGACTCCGAGGACTCCTTGGCGTATGACAGACCAAGAGGGCAAATTCATCCAAGAAGGTACCAAACACATTTAGGAAGTTCATCAGGAATGCACAATTTCCAAACAACACACCTATCCAACCCGCCAGTCATCACCTACCTCACATGTAGCAGAATCTGCAGTTTGTACATTGGATTTACCAACTATGTCAGAACCCATTAAACTGGAGTGGAAGCAAGCATCCTCAATTCTAAAAGAATAATACCAAGGACCGCAGATGCTGGAAATCCAAAACAAAAACAGAAATTGCTAGAGAAATTCAGTAGGTCTGGCAGCATCAGAACTGAAGAAGGGTCACTGGACCCAAAATATGAACTCTGCTTCTCTCTCTGTGGATGCTGCCAGATCTGCTGAATTTCTCCAGCAATTTGTCTCAATTCTAAGGGGCTGCCCACGAGAAGAATGGCTCCAAATGATCAGAGACCGGATGCACCTACAATGATACAGATTGGAACCTCTCATAAGTCCTGATACACCAACTCTGTGGTAATTGCCCAACTAGTTGAAACTTCTGATGGGCCATTTTCCAGCTCTCTGGGACGTTATGCCAACATCTCTAACTCTAAATTATACTTGGGAGAGATCAAAACTCTTGAGCAACTATATAATTTAAAATCTGACCCTCTGACTGCTTCCTGACTGCCAGATCCTTTCCCCAGACACTCTACCCAAGCCTTCAGCTCCACATCTCCCAACCCTCTGATTCCTTGATCTAATCCCACCATCCTACAGTTATCTCATTCGCAGCCATTCATAAAAATATTGAGAAACCACTTAATGCCTCAAAGCTTTTCAAAGTGTTAATGAGTGAAAACTAAACTAGAATATGTCGGTTGGTCCCATTAAAAAGGGGATTTGGCTTGTCAATCCCCAGATGAGAAAGAATTACAGAAAAGTGCTCTGATCAAAGACCACTGTGCCTTTCTGAAAAAGCCAAGTTTGGAAGCCCGGACCAGAAATGTGGTGCTCCACGATTGAGTAAAAATGTCGGAACAGAGTGGCAATTTGATTGGAATAGAATTGGGAGGCACAGTAGCTCAGTGATTAGCACTGCTGCCTCACAGCGCCAGGGACCTGGGTTCAATTCCACCTTTGGTCGACTGTCTGTATGGAACCTCCCAGTGTCTGCGTGGATTTCCTCCAGGTGCTCCAGTTTCCTCCCACAGTCCAGAGATGTGCAGGCTAGGTGGATTGGCCATGCTAAATTGCCCGTAGTGTTCAGGGATGTGTAGATTAGGTGGGTTATAGGGGATGGGTCTGGGTGGGATGCTCTGAAGGTCGGTGTGGATTTGTTGGGCCGAAGGGCCTGTTTCCACATTGTAGGGATTCTGGAATCTATGAAGAAACTGTCAAAATGAGTGAATGCATGACATCAAAATGTATAAGTTGCATTCCCTTTAAAGATATGCTGGTGCTCTTTCGATCAAATAAATAACCTCTCATTTTTGCACATTATATTTGCCACCTTGATCCCTTTAGCTTGTTGAAATATCTCTGTTCTCTTCTTATAGTTTACACTGCTAGCTAGTATTTTATCATTAGCAAATTTAAATACATTACACTTCTTCTCATTGTTTAAGTTGTTAGTATAGATTGTAATTAGCTGTGACCTCAATCGAATTTTGTAATAGTCTACCAGCTATAGAATTAACAAATTGAAATGCTCGTTTACCTTTACTCTGCTTCCTATCTGTTAAACAACAACTATCTGCATCCAGGCTTACATAGTAACACAAACTTCATGAACTTCTATCTTGAATATTCCCCTTTGACTGACTGGTGGATGTTTTTTTCTCTGTTCAGATGGGAAACTGAAACTTGCTATTACTTTACTATACAAGGAAACATGAACGACTACAATAAACTAATTCAGACAGGCATGACAATGCAGACAAAGTTGTTGGAAAAGCTCAGCAGGTCTTCTTCCTCAGCATAACTTGTCTGAGGAAGGGACACTGGACCCGAAACGTTAACTGTTTGTTTTTTCCTTCACAAATGCTGCCAGACCTGCTGAGCTTTTCCAGCAACTTTGTTTTTGTTCCTGATTTACAGTATCTGCAGTTCTTTCGGTTTTTATTCTGACAATGCAGACACTGTACTTAACTGCAATATTTGGGAGAACACTGCCATCCCAGAAAACCAAATCAGCAGTAAGCTCCACAGCTTAAGTAATTTCAACTCAGAATTATGTTGGGGTCCGAGATTCAGACACTTAGGAGGATCAGGAAAGGGGAAAGTTACTTTAACACATTTCCCCAGGAGTCATTTCCTTTAGATTCAGTAGACTTTAAAAGTAAGGGGAGGCAATGGCGTATTGGTAATGGATAAATAATCCAAAATCCCAGGCTAATGTCCTGGGAATATGAATTTGAATCGTACCATGTGATTAAATTTGAATGCAATAAAAATCTGAAATAAAAAGCTGATCTAATGGCTACCATATAATCAATGGCGATTGCTGTAAAAATCTATCTGGTTCACGAATGTCCTTTAGGGGAGGAAATCTGCCATCCTTACCTTGTGTGGTCTATTTGTAATACCAGACCAACAGCAATGTGGTTTACTTTCAACTGCCCTCTGCACAATTAATAATAAGCAATAAACGCCAGCCCAGCCAGCAATGCTTCACATCCCATGAATGAATTTACAAATGGTCAGGGCCTCTTTCTCTCCACAGCGATAGTGGAGACTGAGCCTCTGATTGTGACCAACAGGCACAAGATACTTACTACCTATTGGACAGAACAAGGACGCCAGTGTCGATCAACATTTGCCTGTAGCACCATGATGCAGAAAGCCATTTGAGTGGGGAATAGGGAAAGTAATAACAGGAGACAAGACAGCTTAGTGGAAAGAGACTGTTCCACATGGTCACAACCAGGAGTTCTGTACATTGTGAGACAGCAAGAACTGCAGATGCTGGAGTCAGAGATAACAGTGTGTAGCTGGAGGAACACAGCAGGCCAGGCAGCATCAGAGGAGCAGGAAAGTTGATGTTTCAGGTCGGGACCCTTCTGTATAGGGGAGGAATCCTCAGGGGGAGAAATCTGGCTATATTGTTCATTTGGGAAGCATGATAGGTAGAATTAGGAACATTTTGCTAAAAAAGTTTGATGAATTAAATTAAAATGCGGAACCTCAAAGCTAACAATCTCCAGGTTGACACCAGACCATGTGCCAAATGAGTTTGTCATAGTTCCATATTCCTGTGGACGTTAAACTACAGGCATAACTTTAAATCCACTGTACATATTAACTACTTTTTGTGCTTTTGTACGTGCAGTCTCCCATCGGTAACTAGCAATCATTTTCTTTCTTTCTTTCTATGAGGTAACTTGGACTAAATTGGCTACATGTCATTTGCATGTGTGTACAAAGTCCAGAATCATATTTGGACCTTCATTCCAATCCATTTGTAATTGCGCTTTTAAAATTCTATTGAACTTTAAACATAAAGCTCTACGTTCAACTATTTCATTAAGAATTCATTTGTTCATAATTTCTCCAGAATAAACAACATTGATCTGCAGTTGCTATACAGCTGTCTGTCATCTTAGGGAGTGTCTGTTTGTCAACCTCCTTAATTTAGTATCAATATATTTTCCTCTCTAAATCCAAATATGAAAGATTTACATATATGGAGAGGAATAAATATCTCAATGCATATCCCTAGTATACAAATAGTCATTGGTAGTGCAGCAAGCTTGGCAAACTGTCAATTGGCATTACTGGATGAATTCTTCATGGCAATGCCTCTATCAGAGTCCGTTACCAATCAAACAATCAGCATTCTCCCCTCATGTAGTATAAAGTTTATTATCCTCTTGAATTGGTTTTCTTGCACAATATCCTGAATGCAGGACAAAAACTCCTACAAAACTTATGTTTTTCTGCAATGCTCAGGTATATTTCTAGGTTATATGCTGATTGTATTTCACCTTAGGTCAAAATACACCATATCTCTTGTACTTCCTTTATCTCTATGTGTGATAATTTTCCTGAAGAATTTGATTAAGTTAGTTCGATATAATCCGTCCTTTACATTTTTCTGTTTGTTATTCATAATTAGTTTACACATGTTTAAATGTTTGTGAACATTATCCCTGTTAATTTGTCAATATTAGGAAAACTGCAAATGACATGTAGCCAATTTAGTCCAAGTTACTTCATGGAAAGAAAGAAAATGATTGCTAGTCACTGATGGGAGGGAGGGGAGACAGTTTGTTAGACTGAAAGCAGAGGATCAGAGAGTGAATGTACAGTATCCAGCCAGTATTTACTGAAGTAGAGATCATTCACAAAGGAGCAAGTGTAATTAAAATGCAATATCTAAATGTTCCCTTTTATATTTAGGTTCATTATTCATACTACGGCAGAGGAGAAGGTCATGCAGCCCATATGCCTGCACCGACTATCAAACAAGCATCATTATCTACTGCCAACCCCCTGCTTTTCCCCATATCCTTGCACACTATTTCTATCCAAATATTTACCCAGTGACCTTTTGAATGCCTCAATTAAGCCTGCCCCACTACACCTCCAGGTACAGTTTGAACCTGCACATTTGATAAACTGGCAAAAATTATATACTGAAATATTGGAAATTTACTGTATTATTGCAATGTCCAAGTCAGCTGAAGGTGCAAGTGAGAAAGCTGACTACAGCTAAGTTTTATGTAAGGAAATGTTGCATTATTATTTATTTATTTATGCGGTAAATAAAGTATAACAGTGACATGCATGCCCCCTACATTATGTTTCTATTACATGGTGTGTGTTTTTACATTGACTTGGTGGACCTCTTGATTGGCCAGTACACACCAAGTCCCATAGGTGGCAGTTAATAAAAAGTTTGCTGTAGTGCATTACATACCCTAAAAGCCTATTGAATAATTTCTTTCCCCCCCCCCTCACACATCAACCTTTTCTCTTTGCACAACACTTGAAATCAATGTCCTCTCATTTTTGTTCGTTTTATGAACAGGAACAGCTTCTCCCTATCTACTGATTCCAGCCTGCTCATGATTTTAAAAGCTTCAATCAAATCTACTCTCAGCCTTAATCTCTCCAAGAACTACCCTAATTTCTTCAAACTATCCTCATTCCTGAAATCACTCTGGTACACTGCTTCTGGACTAAATATTAAATAACGGATATACACACAGAATATTATTCAGTTGCATTTCTTGAAAAGATTATATATGAAGCTGTATAGTAATGAAATAAAATAAATGAACAAACTAATTGTGTTGCACCAAATCTATTTTTATTAGTGCCTTTTCCTTTGTCAAAAAATTCTTAAGATGCTTACAAATGTCAGAGCAATGGGCACCAAGCCAAGGAGGAGTAAGTTAAAGCCTGGTCAAAAGGGATTGTGAAAACTCTTTTAAAAGGAGATACACAAAACTGCAAAGGAGTTAGGACAAAGACAACTGGGATTTCGCAAAGTTGGCACATGGCAAAGCCATGAGGAGTTTGTGAACTTGAGAATAGTTAGGCTATGTGGTGCTGTAAAGGCAGAACATAGGAAGATGTAATGCAAGTCAGGACATAGGCAACTAAGCTTTGCTTAAGTTGAAGATTGTGCAGGACAGTTGACCATAAAAGAGAGCTTTGGACTAGAATCGAGAGATGACAAAGAATCAATGGAGTTGAGGTAGCAGGAAAGATGGGTTTGCATTAAGCAGAATGCCAAACATTTTCAAAATTTGATTCAGCTTGAGCATATGGTGAGTGAAGGCAACAAATAAATGGCAAAGCTTTAAACTTTATGATGGCCCAAATAATGGTTTCAGTCTTCCACTATTTAAGTTATAGTAATTTAGACTAACACTTTACACAACTTTGGTCAATCTGATAGCACTGAAGTGGTTTGTAGTTGGGAGAAGTGGTATAGTGCTTTAGATGACCAGACATACAAAGATACAGATGAATCTTGGAGAAACTCAATCTCGATAAATTCTCCAGTGACTCAAGGAACTGAAAGAGTAGTTATTTTCTAGAAATGTCTAGGCTGTATTAGTGTTTCATGTTACATCTATATTTAAGTCTGTGGGCCATAGCAGAGGAATCCGAAAATCTCCACAGACTAATGGTAGAATCATGGTTTTGATGCCAATGGAAATTTGACGCAGAACTAGAAGTGGTCGTCTATTTGTATTGGAATAGTGGGCATGACTCTTCAGGTCAAGGTGGGTCACAGAATGCAAAATGAACAAACAAGCTTAACAGTAAAAAATTGCGTATATTTTTACTTATAGCCATTACGTAATTCCACTTCTACCAAACAAATCACCTGGCATGAGAAAACGTTCATGCAAGGGATCCGTGCAAAATAAGAGACTTGGGAGTATAGGGAGAGTAAGTGCACTAATTAAAAAAAAGCGCAAATCTCAAACACATTGCCCACTGTGTTTTGAGTAAATTAATGTATACAAAACAATAAATATAAACCCATAATTGTAGATGTTATTTTGTATAAATGGTTTTCCTGGTGGGATAGTTGAGCAGCAATTCTTTAAATGTAGTTTGAATAAAGCCTCTGTCATGGGTTCCAGTTTGAACTGTTTATGATTTAATGCCATTTCCACACTTGACATATATGGTATTTGCTGTTGCTGCATTTCTCTTTTCCCCAGAAGCATTTGCAATTGAAAGGAAGTTGATTAAATTAGGTTCCTAATTTATAGAATTCAAGTGTCTGACACCTACGTAGCAGAACAGTCTTTAATATCTGTCCAGCCATTGTGGGGTGCTTTTTTATTTGTAATTCCAATTGCATGCAGATCAATGAAAGTTTTGTTTTCTATAGTTCTATTAGGAAAATTTCATTTCCAATTCATCCTTTCCCTTAGCTTAACCTCTTCTCAGCAATTAAAGCACTCTGAGCATCTCTCATCTATCAGACGGCTAGCTAAATAATGCATTGCGTCCTCCACTCATCCTTTATCATCCCAAATGACAGGCATTAGCATATCTCCCCAGTCAATTACAGTGTGCTGGAATAATCACAGCATAATTGAGCAAAAATTGCACTAATCACAAACCTTCCTGCAGAATAAAACCTGAGTGTGAGATCACACAAGCCATCTCTTATCCATGCTTTGGAGCAAGCTGCTTGCACCCTATTTAGCAGGTTCGCTCCCAGATTCGAAAATGATTACACACTTTTATTAAAAAATGAAATGGGGTAAAAAGCTATTTTGCTTATGAGAAGGAGAGAGTAATAGATACTTCAAGCCAGCTCAAAGGTTTCAGGTTAATGCTGTGGTCTAGTTCCTTCTCCCAAAGAAATCTTGTAATCGACATTCTTTTAACGTAAGGAGCTAAACTGTTGCCTTCATTAACTATGTAGCACACCAACTGCTGACACAAAGTGATAGTCTACTCACATGGGAAAGGAGGCAGAGAGAGAGTGAAAAAAAAGCAGCCCTCTAACAACAGCTACTTCTCTACAGCCTTATTTTCATTTGTGCTCAAAACATTAGCTTTAATCACTGAGATATTGGAAATCAACTCCTGTGTTCTGTTTGGTCTCACGCACATTTTTTAACCAAAACCATGTGTCTTTGCCAGTGCTAATTTAAAACCATATCTACCCTGATTAGCCTTTCAATAAGGTTTTTTTTTTAAGAAGAAATAAAATGCCTTGCATCTTACAAGATCTTCAAAGTTCAACATTGCCATATTTATTCAATGAGAAAAGTCCACTTCTGGTTTAATTCAAATAAAGAGATTTTATAGAAAGAAATGGCATCAGCACTTTGAAAATTATGTGCATGTGTCAAAGTCCAGGCTTGGCAACTCAACTAAAATACTTCTTCCACTGCTGCATGTTCAAGGCAAGAACAAACTGGAAATGATGGCTTTGCACTGCAATTCTCAGATTATCCAGCGGATGGCAAAGGAAAACACTGTCACCAATTAAATTAAGACATTTAACAACAGTATTTATATTTTTGAAGTAGCATTATAATCTGAATAAGTGGAATTCTAGCATTTCACTTCCTTTCCCCTCCCTTCAGCCCAAACATAAACCTGTCACCCCATGCATACTTACATGAAGTTAGGCTATCTATTATCACAATAAAAACTGAAAGAACTGCAGATGCTGTAAATCAGGAACAAAAACAAAGTTTTTGGAAAAGCTCAGCAGGTCTGGCAGCATCTGTGAAGGAAGAAATAGAGTTAACGTTTCAGGTCCGGTGACCCTTCCTCAGAACCGGACCCGAAACGTTAACTCTGTCTTTTCCTTCACAGATCCTGCCAGATCTGATGAGCTTTTCTAGCAACTTTGTTTTTGTATCTATTATCACACTTCAGTTACAAGTGTCTAAATCCATGGAGCAGGCACTAATATACCCTATGTTACGTAGTGTGCTATTTAGTTATTGGTATTTCAGTTTTTTCCATTTTCATTACATTAAAGAAAACTTAAAAACTGAATTTATATTTCAATAGCTGATTACTGACTTTTTTAAACTGCATTACAGCAGTGATTACAATTAGATGTACTCTATCAGTTGCAACCAAAACAGAAATTGGAAGGAATCTGGGGAAAGGGTCACTCAACCCCAAAAGGTTAACTGTGATCTCTCTCCACAGATGCGGCCAGATCTGATGAACTTTTCCAGCAATTTCTGCTTTTGTTTCTGATTTACAGCATCTGTAGTTCCTTCCATTTTTTGTTTATGGGTTGTAACACGTTTTGGCATGTCCTGAAATAGTGCAAAGTGCTACATAAATACAAGTCCTTCTTTACAGCTTGCAGGCTCTGACTTCAGCTTACTTCTGTCATTAATCTCCTTATTACATAACCTCATGAAGTCTAATGGGAATAAAGTGGCCCCAATTCAGGTTTTAAGTGTGCAATTGTAGGATTTAACCAAAGTCTACTCATTTTCTGGTTTGCACATAAAGTCACAATCAGAAACTACACGTTAAAGTAGCATGATCAGAAATATGTTTAAACATGTATGCCATCAGAAATGTGTCAAGTGGCCTGGTCCAGAAAAACTTACACGACCTAATTCTGAAGCCTGGTGTATCTCAGCAACGCACAATGCAATGGCTCCATCAATATATGAGAGTGGAACAAGCTACAAAGTACCACAATTATTTCAACAGAAATGCACATTAAGCATGCAGATGCAACAGAAAAAGTAGGAGTGAGTTAGTGGTGAGGAATATCCAAATTTCATTCATGGCCTGAGCTGTTATGCAGATCTTGGGCAATTACCTAACCAAATCTGGCTCAGGAACAGCATGTTTGCTTTCCCCAGAAAGACTAGCAAAGATCATGAAAATTTTTTTGCTTGTGTTATTGCTGAATGTGTGAAATTCCTTCATGTGTTGACAGCTTCTGAAATTAACTTTTAATAAGCTTCAGCTTGAAAATGAACCAAGTCTTGCCACAGGACTTGGCTCTATAAATCCTGTTACAAATCAAGGATGGTACGTTTTCACGAATAATCATCTCCTGGACATCGGCCTGCAAATGCAAGATGGAATTTAAGGAATTTAATACCTTTCCAGAGGTTCTACCAGTGAAAATTTCAAAGAGTCACATCTTATCCTTCATAAATTTGAGGCTACTCGAAAATTTGCTGCCACGTCCTTACTCACACCAAATCATCCATTCACCCATCATCCCAGTACCCACCAAACTACACTGGATCCCGTTAAACTATGCCTGATTTTACAATTTTTATCCTTATTCTCAAAATCCTAAATGCCTTGCCCTTCATTATCTCTAATGTCTTCACCTACACAGGCCTCTGCAATATCTACACTTCTAATTCTGGATACTTCACCACTGTCAACCATTTGTGGCTATGCCTTCAGCTGCCAGTTCCTAACCTCTGGAATTCCATCCATAAACATTTTGTCACTCTTCATTTGCTTCTTTAAGATGTACCTTAAAACCTACTTCTTTGACCAAATTTGTGATCCTTTGTCTTTATGCCTCATGTGGCTTGGTGCCAAATTGTGCTTTATAATGCTTCTATGAAGTATTTTGGCAGCACTTTATTATGTTAGCAGTATTAATAAATTATAAGCAGTTACAAAGAAAACAACTCATTAAATTTAATTTACAACATTATATTAGTTCTGGTTTCCACCAAACATAAATATTCAGAAAATATGCTGCAGGCATCCTGAGATACAATGTACTGACCTACAGATTTCAACTTTTTGAATATATACTGAACTTCTGAAAATCTGGCAGAATCTGAAGGCACTCCAAGCTTAAAATCTTTACTAGGTCATTTCTTTCTTCCTTGCTGTTGTAATGTTGTCATAATTCTACATGTTTATAACATGCTATTTAAGGATTAATCACATAAATGAGTAAAACCACTGCACTAAAACATGCACAGCTCCTAACTGAATACTTTTTGACAGGCCCAAAGACTGAACAATAGACAAAGCCTTCAGGATTATTGTTGATGAACACTGCATGACGAAGTTTGGAATCTGCTTTAGTATAGGTAACTGTGCTATAATGTGTCCCATTAATGCAAATTGGCTGTAACGTGATTGATGAATAGTGGATGCTGTTTGGGTAATGTGAGCTTTCTACTGTACACTATAGCGATTTCCTTATAACGCGATTTTCTACTGAACAAGGTCAAACAATAACGCAACTATCGTGATACAAGAGAGCTACCAGTATAGTGGTTACAGTCAGTTCTGATATAACACAATAGTTCCATTCTCATGCGATCTCGTGTTATAAGAAAATCACACAATAGCCACGCAATTTAAACTAATGGGGCTGGAATCGCGTTATAGCCAATACAGGTAAGGAAGGTTTGTGTTTTACAAATAGCGGTCTAGATTCTTCAATCGTGTTAAAGCCAATTCGCATTGAAGAAATACATGTTATACTAGAACCGACTGTATTATCTTTGTCTGCCAAGGGACAGACCAGGATTCAATTCCTCAAAAGGAGAGGATGATCTTTGTCATCCGCTGTTGGCAAAAAAGAGCGTGCGCTTTTGAGGGCTCCGGTGGCGCAGTAGCAATGTCACTGCCACTGAGCCCGAGGTCCAAGTTCACGTCCCACCTGCTCCAGAGGTGTATAACATATCTGAACAGGTTGCTTAGAAAATATCTGCATGGGGAAGCTACAACCTGTCTACACAAATACATAGGCCCAGATCTTCCATTTCTCAGACAATTGGAGATAGAAGGCAGGCAGGACCCCTCAGAATTCCCAATGTACTGACTTTAACAGAACTGTTGGGAAGTTTAAATTTCCAATGATCAATTACACTGCATCTGGAATCCTTCAACAAACATCTAGTCTGAGCTAGACACTTTAGTCCTACTTGGATAGCTACCCAGGATACATTAAGAGCATTAAAACCTGCTCCAACTCTTTGGTACCTATACAACTGACCACATTCTCCCTTTCCCAATTACTTAAACTGACCCTTGAGCAATCCCCCCTCTCTATATTCAGATATCCAACCAACCAGACTTCACTTTCACCATCACCTGTCCACTTCCAACCCTAACCCCGCATTCACTTATCTGCCACCTTACTACCTCATTCTTTTAACCTTACACACTTAATTTCTGTCTGCAGCTTTAGAGGAAACTTTGGAGCATTTATTTACTGGTTGGAATATGGCAGCGAATGCCAGAAAAAGGGGTCATAGCTTCTATAAAGATTTTCTGCACTGGTCCCTATGTGGATTACTGCTCAATAAATTATTAGGAAAGTTTCTGCATCAGGCGACAAGCCCAACAAAAATGAAGTGTTAAGTAGGTAACTTTCTGTCTGGTATAGACATGTTCATCACACAGGTAGTGGTGATGAGCCACTGAAAGTGTAACAATACTCTGTATAAACATTGCTGGAAAAACTCAGCAGGTCTGGCAGCATCTGTAAAGAAAAAATCTGGTCCTAACCTTAATTTTCAACCTTCTCAAATGCTTGTCCATCTAATTTAAATCATAATGAAACAAAACAAAACGTATGAAAGAAATGCACTCTATTGCATCACAGCACTGTACTAGAATATGGCAAGAATTTTTTGCCAATCTATATTGTTTGTGGAACTGGAAGCAGAGTATGAAAGATTACGGAAATTAACTTGCCAGCAGTGACCTTCCGTTTTCATTAGATATTCAGAAATAATAAGGCAATGAGGGAGAAAACAGCATTTTGAAACATCTATCAAAGCTCAGTTTGGAAAAAAAACACACACCCTTGCATACAAAAGGCTTTGTAATTAGCAGCACTAACCCTAACACACCTGTTTCCTCCTTCAATGCTCGAGCATGACATTTTGTTTGCAGCAAAACTGAGCTGTTTTTCTCATGCATCGGAACTAGTTCAACCCAAGGGCAGGATTGTTAAAAGGGCAGTTTATGTGTTACTGGGGATTGGTTGCGTTTCTTCTACAAGGATAACTCCAATATTCCTAGATTTTCCCTTTTGGTACCTACTAAAGGAAAACAATGTTGAATGAAACAGTTCTGTGTAAGATGTCACGACAGCATGGCATTACCAGAGACAAAGAATAATGTGGATAAATATCTCACCTAATGTTAACTCCAATGTTTTGCTTACACTCACCTGGTATTTCTTGAAATTAATTTCTCATGTTATTTCTTACGCAAAATATTACAACTCTTTTGTACATAAACAAAATGAATGATTAGTTGATCTGCTTTTGGGGTGAAGCTAGTTTGCCAAAAGCTCCTTATTCTTCTTCAAACAAAGGATGGTTTTGTTCAGTCACTGAAACATGCTGGTCCCTGTTTAACTACTAGTCCTAAGGGCAGAAGCTTTCACAGTACTCTTTCTGGGTTTTACTGAAATCTTGAAAGTCCTTCATGAATCTTTAATCTAAAACATTAAAGACGGATACAACAGGACTAATAGTTTAGCCAAACTGGCACACTCTGATAACTCAATATACAATTTCTTATTGAAATAATTGCTTTTGACGTACAATCGATAACTCAGTTGATTCCCTACTGTTCACAATTGGGTGACTTAGTCAGGTAATCACGATATTAAGCTGGATACATAAGACAGCATGGGTTGTGAGTATTTATGCCAACTGGCAAAAGGTGGGAGTGATATTCCTCTGGGAACACTGTTGTTCACCATTTACATAGTAATTCTGGTTCAAGTTGAATTATCAATTTCAATATTTGCTGATCACATTAAATTGTGACAATGCAGTTAAAACAGAAGTGCATGATAAAAATACAAGAGGCATTGATAAACTTGAGGAATGGAAAATTATAATACAAATAAGTGTGCATTTTGTAAGAATAAAGAGGGCAAATACTTGTTAGGTATTAAAATCTAAATGGGGTGAAGCAGCAAAGGGATTTGGAGGTCCAATACACATATTTGTTTAAAGTAGTAATGCAGATAGATGGCAGCAAAAAAAGGTCATAGGAAAAAAGCTAAACAAAACACAAGTACTTATTTCCACAGATATAAAAGCACTTGAGGTTGCAAAAAGGATTTTCAACGTTGACACTCGAACTGCAAGATTTTTTGCTGGAAAAGACTGAGTTAACCTTTATTAGTGCAGAAGAAACAAGGCACTATCATTTTTGTTCTTATGGGCTAACTGATAGAATACAAGATAACATAATCACACAATAATAAAATTCACTAGCAATCAGGGCAGGCATACAGAAAATACTTGTGCAAAAGCTACAGGACCTGTTGAGTAAAATTAAATGTTTTACGTTTTCTGTAAGCAAAGATAGCATCATGGTGTTTATCCTATGCATATTTCTCATGCTGGAAACTCTATAAAATAGGTCCAAGGCTCTGATTATTATTGGTTTTAATTCACACGTGGGATTCAAACATCACTGGATGGCCAACATTTATTGCCTGTCTTGCTGTAATCCCGAACCACTGCAATTCTTCAGCTGTAAGTAGACCCACAATGGCGTTAGGGAGGGAATTCCAGGATTTTTACCCAGCAAGTGCAGCAGCTGTAATATATTTGCAAGTCAAGATGGTGACTGGCTTGGAGGAGAACTTGTAGGTAGTAGTAGATAACACAGTGTGGAGCTGGAGGAACATAGCAGGCCAGGCAGCATCAGATCAGCAGGAAAGCTGACGTTTTGGGTCGGATCAGAAAGAAGTCTTCCTTCTGAAGAAGGGTCCTGACCCGAAATGACAGCTTTCCTGCTCCTCTGATACTGCCTGGCCTGCTGCGTTCCTCCAGCTCCACACTGTGTTATCTCAGACTCCAGCACTGGCAGTTCTTACTATCTCTCTTGTAGGTAGTAGTGTTCCCATGAATCCACTGCCCTTGTTCTTTTAGATGAAAGTAGTCATGAGTTTGGAATGTGCTGAGATCTTTGGTGAATTTCTGCAGGGCATCTTGTAGATAGTACACACTGCTGCAACTGAGCGCAGTTGTGGAGGGATGTTTGTGGAAGTGGCATCAATCAAGGAGTCTGCTTTGTCCTGTTGGTGCTCCACTCATCCAGTCAAGTGGGGAGTATTTCATCACATTCCTGACTTGCGCCTTGTAGATGGTGGATAGACTTTGAAGAGTCAGGAGACAAGCTACTTATTGCAGTACTCCTAGGCTCTGGTGCGCTCTTGTAACTATTTACTTATACAGTCAGTCCAGTGAGTTTCTGGTCAATGGTCGCCCCATGATGTTGATAGTTAGAAATTCAGTGATTGCAATGCCACTGAATATCAAGGGGCAATGATTAGATTGTCTCTTACTGGAGAGAGTCATTGCCTGGCATTCTGTGGCACAAATGTTCTTTGCCATTTTTGAGGCCAGGCCTGGATATTATGCAGGTCTTGTTGCATTAAATCAGGTACTGCTTCCTTATCGGAGAGTTACAATGATGTTAGATGACACTTGCCAGGAGGCACAGTTTTACTCCGCTCTTTTATATTATGTATACGTCTTACAATTGAACATCCAAGCAGCTTTCCTTTCTTAATCAATTTTCTTCCAGTCTTTATTGAATCTATTATTTTCTTCCCAAACTAAGTTTCAAAGGTACCAATCATCATCTTGGTTCTCAGTTAAGTGGTGCGGAATGTGGGAGTGCAATACTGGCTATCTCCACTCCATTTTTGCAATAACACTATAACCAAGTCAAGTACAGGCAGATTGAGTGGACAATAAGGAACAACCTACCCTAAACAAACCCAGTGTGTAGGCTGCACATGTGCATATTATCGTCCAAGCTAATGTCAGTTAACTCAACAAGAGAGATTGAAAACTGACTTGGAATCCTTTCTGTTCATTATGGCTCAATTACTTGAATAAAAACAAAACACTGCAGATGCTGTAAAATCTGAAACCAACAAAATGCTGGAGAAGCTCAACAGGTCTAACAGCAGCTTTGGAGAGTGAGAGTGAGAGAGAGTGAGAATGTGAGAAAATTGGTGAACATCCATAATACTGCCATTTTTTAAGTTACAGATGTCATCTTGAGTCTCCATGCAGCCTTGTCCTGTTTGCCTTTGCTCTTAGTTGAGAGGAACCATCCTCTCCATTTCACACCTTAACTGACATCCATATGACATCTCATTTTCTCTTTCACCATCTTTAGCAAACCCTTTGTCTTTTGCTGCGGTCCTCTATACGCTCTACATCTTGTTCCTCCACTGCCTCTGTCCAAAGTATAAAAGGATCCGTCTTCTAACACTTTCAGTTCTGAAGTATTCACACTGGACTCGAAATATTAACTCAGATAGCAAGAACTGCAGATGCTGGAGTCAGAGTCAACACAGTGTGGAGCTGGTCCTATCAACTTCCAACCGAAAACGTCAACTTTCCTGCTCCTCTGATGCTGCAAGACCTGTGTTCCTCCAGCTACACACTGTATTGAATTAAAATATTAACTCTTTCCATCTCCTCAGATTCTGCTGATTCTTCCAGCATACTCTGTGTTTTGTTCAATTACTTGCTTTTTACTTGTAGAATCATCAGGAAATCACA
>NW_025968431.1:0-25000 GCF_021869965.1 Rhincodon typus | reverse complement strand
GCAGTGGTTATTAATATGTCAGTAATATGGAAATATAAATACCTATCATTCTAAATAATCCAAATCATGCACACTGCAAAGATACAAGTAAAAAAAAAATAGATTTTTCTCTCTGCAGAAGTTCATGCCATTAAAACAGCAAAATATTTCTCATCTTTATTTCAAAGGGAATGGAAAAATAGGGAGATCGAGCTAAAACTATAGAAGGTACTAATTAAACCATAGCTGGAATTCTGTGAACTGTCTCGGTCCCCTTATCTCAGGAAAGATATACTGGCATTGGAGGCAGTGCAGAGAAGGTTCACTGGCTAATACCAGGTTTGGAGGGATTTTCTTGTGAGGAAAGGTTCACTAGCTTGGGCTTATACTCATTGGAGTTTAGAAAAATTAGACAAGACTTTATTGAAACATATGGATTCTTAGGAGGCTTAACGTTGCTGAAACATGGTTTCTGCTTGTGGGAGAGTCCAGGACCAGAGGGTATCATCTCAGAGTAAGGGGTTTCCTATTTAAAACAGTGATGAGGTTTTTTTTTCTCAGAGTAGTCAGTCTGTGGAACTCTTTATCACAGAGGGCTGTAGAGACTGCTTTGTGAAGTATATTCAAGGCTGTGCTGGACAGATTTCTGACCATTATGGGAATCAAAGGTTATGAGGAAAAGGCAGGAAAGTGGAGTTGAGGATTATCAGATCAGCCATAATATCACCAAATATGGAACAGACTCGATGGACCAAATGATCGACTTCTGCTCCTATATCTTATGGTCTAATTTAGGGTTAAGGTTGTAAATCCTATTTTGTTCCTGCAGAATCCTTTAGACTTCGTGAGTAACCTTATTATGTGTTTTTGTTCTTCTGCCCCTAAATATGAAAGCATAGTATCTAACCTCCCAAACAGTTCTTTATGAGATAACCGGATAATAGGTGTGCAGTTCGGTAATTGTCTAGGCCTCCTCCTGCCTCATCCTTACAGTCTCTTTTGTTATCTGTTGTCCTGACTACCTGACATACCAGTACTTGCCTTTCCTCCTCTTCACTATTGCTTCGACACATTTATGTGATAATAGCAGAAATGTTTTCCGATGATCTAGGGTGTCAATCAAATAATTTATTTTTGTTAGATATGGGGACTGTAATGTGTGTTCTTTACAAGTTGTGTTATGGTCACTGCACAAAAGCTGTTTTGTTTCTTTTCAATTTATAAAGGGCCATTTTGGGATTAATGGGATTATGCTTCTACAGTGTGTTTAAAAATCTTTGAACTTATAAATAGTTTAGGTTATTCTATTTTTATCTTCACTTCTTTTGTTAATAAACTGTCGTTTTATTGCTAAAACAAGATCTCCAGCATCGCAAGCTTATGTTAAGTGAGGGACGACTTAGCTAAAACCAAAATAAATAAAAATTATGACCTATCGAGCTAGGTTGCTGCCTGGGATCCGACTAGTCCAGTAGTAACTTGGCTAAAGTCCAAACACTTTGCCAGATGTTTTAACTACCCTGTATGGACCGGTGAGCTGCACTTTCAATGGTTCACCTTGTAAAGGCAGTTACATTAATGCCTCATCCCCGGCTGAAATTTTTGGTATTTGGCCATACTTGTCAACGTGTCATTTCTTGGTTGTGTGTAATGCTCTAAGGTGTTCTTGAGCTATTTTGGAGAATCCTGTGTGCTCCTCCTGAAACATGGATATGTCATCTAGCATAGATAAACCATCCCTCAGCCCTAAAGAGGTTTCTTTGATCAGTTTGAGGTCCCTTATGTCCATAAACTAATTTAAATAATCCAGAACTAGTATACTCATTTTGTGAATCCTATATGGCAAATCAAACAAGTTCCTTTGAGTTTCCTAGTTCTTTGACCCAATCACAAGGGTATTTATAACAATATACCTTGATCACTGGTTTGAGCATTTGATGGTACCTCTGTAAAGCTCCTTGTATCTGCTCATAGTTTCCTGAAAACATTTAGACATAAAACTGGATTCTTAATCTAACTGGATCTCCATAAATAATTTATATTGAGTGAAGAACTGGGTTAATTCGTCTCCTGCAATATTACTGGTAATTGCATTCAAGGGTATGGCCCCTGAAATAAAGCAATGGTATCCATGATGGTACGAACACACTGATATCCTACTTTTTCTTTCAGTAAAGGTCCCAGGCAGTGTGCTAACATCCTACAAATTGGCTCCTCAAAAACTGGAAGGGAATTAGAGGAGCCGATTTGATTACGTCTTGTGGTTTTCCCACAAACTGGCACATTTACCAAATTGTACCACATTTTTGGGAAGTCCTGGCCAATAAAAATGTGGACTTATATGTGCATGAGTCTGCCAGATTCTTAGATGTCCAGAGCTCTGTCTGAAGACAGCATGCTGCCCACCCAGATGAATTGCTATTTCCTTTAAAATAGCATGTTCATTTTTCAATGTAATTTTTCAAGCCGTTAAATCATTCTGAGCACTTGAATAGCTTCAGTGAAATGCTGGACACAACATATATTTCATTTCCTTTTAACAACTTGTTCAAGTAATAGTGCAGTGGTCCAAATTCCTGTTGTTGTACAGAGATAACTGTGCATTCAATTCTTTATAGATCCATCTGAAAAGAGATCAGTTGGAAGACCAGAGTAAAATAATCATAAAAATCCTTACTGGTATTACCAGTAATGCTTTGCCGAGTAGCTTTTTTCATGAATTAGCAACAATTGCATGTTAAAATTTCCAAGCTGCCTGCTTGGAAATGGAGCAATAATAAAAGGAAGGGTGGAAGACAGAAGAGATTGAATGACGGAAGAGTTAGTCCTCCAGGGTCAAACTGAATGGAAATTGGGCAGGAAAAGAAAAATAAGGTGTCCTTTGAACCAAAGTGCTGATAACTGAAAGCAAAAAGAGAAAAAAAATTGAAAGAAAAGGGAACAAAAATGGGGGTGGGGTGGAGGGGGAGTTGGTCGGTGGTGTGTGAACAGTTCACTTTCTGAAATTGCACTTAATTTAGTGTCTATAAAGCTGACACTATCAAAGATGAGGTACTGTTCCTCTGAAAACTTTTCTTCCCATTTCTTCAATGTTCCTAATCATCCACCTTACACAGCTTTTCTTTGTGATGTGTGCATTGTGCTGTCCGTTGTTCTAACTCATTCATCTGCTAGGACAACATATTCACTAGTTCCAACTAACAATCTTCAATCTTTGATCACTCAAGCTCAGAATCTCAAATTCCATTTTCTTCTCCCTTCATTGCTCTCCATTGACTTTGACCACTGTTTCTCAATGAGTAACGACCTCTAGAGAAAATCATTAGCCCACTCAATGGAGCATATTCCAGGATGCTATTTAAGCTTCCACCCAACAAGGTTCAAGCTTGGCCTGCTGCAATATTCCAGTGAAGCTCAATGTTCTGGGTTGGAGGGGAGGGCGGCGCAGAAAGGGGGAGTGAATTTGCTGGTGGAGGCTGTCATTTAATAGACATTAATTTACTTGGACTTTGGAAGTCTTGAATGTCGTCCCAAATGGAAATCTTTCAGAAAGAAATAAAATATATGGAATTAATTGTAGAGCTGGATGAACACAGCAGGCCAAGCAGCATCAGAGGAGCAGGAAGGCTGACGTTTCAGGCCTAGACCCTTCTGAAGAGGAAAGGTTGCTCAGTGATTATACATACCATCCAATGAACCTGCTCAAAGATGTTATTATACAACTCTGGAGCAGTGGGCCTTGATCCTGGGTCTCCAGGCTCAGAAGGTAGGACACTACTACTGTGTCATAACAGTCTGAATCAAGTTGTATTCAATTAGGTTGATCAAGTATTGGGATGCTCATGAAGTTGTCGACTGTCAACTGAAACCACAAACTCCAAACATGTGTACAGGATACTGAGAAGAAAAGGTGAAAAATTGACCTTGTGTCCTCCTAGCTATGCAAAATGACACATAGATCATATCTGGTTTCAACAGTGAAAGGACACAAGAAAACATGATCCCAGGACAGAAAGCTGAGAAGCATAGGTAAAACTAAGGCAAGATATCCAAATCACAAACACAGAGAAATAACCAATAAGCAAAGTCCAGGTTAATGCTTTGATATTTCCCTTTGTCAGCCTCTTTCAAAGAAGATTGCGCATTCAGTTCAAGGGTGACCAAAAGCCATCACCATCAGCTGAAACCAGAGAGCAAACTACAACTCCCAGTGTACACCAGAGGGCAAGAATACCCAGAATACTGTACAGCCTCAGGCCTGTGTCAATTTTGAGTTTGACCACAACAAAACTAAGTCACAACGGCAGTCTTGAGGCTATCTCTGTGCGCGTGCACACTTCAGAGTCAACACAATATTAACAATGGACAAGACCGATAATTTACAAAGAAGCTAGGACCCCTTTAAACCTCACCTCAGACTCATATGTGAATATAATGGAGGGATGATAGCAGCAAAACAGGAAGCTATTGGTAGAATTTTGTTCAGTGAAAGCACGTAGCTTTTATTGAAGGTAACTACAGAAACAACCTAATTATAGTCAATGGGTTATCATTTCTACATCAATATCAAGTCACATGTACGTATTTCAGATTATTTTACTCTGGTATTGCTTTTGTCATGTGCTTTTATGTCACACTAGGAGTTTTGAGATCAATTCAGACTGATTGAGGGGAAGGCAAGATAAAGGACTGTCTTTTGGCTTCAATTTCACTATTTATTATACTTTCACACCAAACACGATTACCTATGGTAATCTTTAATACACCAGTGTTCTCGACACAGGTGGCTGCCATGGTGCTGACTGTGAGACAAACCACTACCTTAGGGTACAACCCTTGAAGTTTACATAGAAACATAAAAAATAGGTGCAGGAGAAGGTCATTCAGCACTTCGAGCCTGCACCACCATTCAATATGATCATGGCTGATCATACAATTTCAGTATCCCACTCCCGCTTTCACTCCATACCCCTTGATCCCTTTAGCTGCAACGGCCATGTCCAGCTCCCTCTTGAATATATCTAATGAACTGGCCCCAACAGCTTCCTATGGGAGAGAATTCCACAGGTTCACGACTCTGAGTGAAGAAATTCTTCCTCATCTCAGTCCTGAATGGCTCACCCCTTATTCTTAGACTGAGGCCCCTAGTTCTGGACTTCCCCAACATCGGGAACATTCTTCCTGCATCTAGCCTGTCCAGCCCCATCAGGATTTTACATGTTTCTATGAGATTACCCCCTCATTCTGCCAAATTCCAGTGAGTACAAGCCCAGTCTGGTGATCCTTCACTGGACTCCCTCAACAGCAAGAATGTTCTTCCTCAAACTAGGATACTAAAACTGCACACAATACTTAAGGTGTAGCCTCACCAAGGTGCTGTATAACTGCAGCAAGTCACCCCTACTCCTATACTCAAATCCTCTCACTATGAAGGCCAGCATGCCATTAGCTTTCCTCATTGCCTGCTACACCTGCATGCCAACCTCCAGCAACTGTTACACCATGACATCCAGGTCTTGTCGCACCTCAACTTTTCCTAAACTGCCACCATTCAGATAATAATCTGCCTTCCTGTTTTTGCCGCCAAAGTAGATAACCTCACATTAATCCACATTATTCTGCTTTTGCCAAGTATTTGCCCACTCAGCCAGTCTGTCCAAGACACGCTGCAGCCTCTTAGCATCCTCCTCACAGCACACACTGCCACCCAGCTTAGTGTCGTCTGTAAATTTGGAGATTATGGCATTCAATTCCTTCATCCATATCGTTAATGTATATTGTGAACAGCTGAGGTCCCAGCACTGAACTCTGTGGTACCCCACTTGTCACTATCTGCCACTCTTCCCTGTTTCACTCTTACACAAGATAGCGATGTACAATTATTGAAGTTCATCCATGTGTTCTTTAAATGTTTGCCATTGCCTATCCACTGTCAACCCCTTAAGCATCCTTGACCAGTTTATCCTGGCCAATGCATGCCTCATACCATCAAAGTTAGCTTTCTTTAAGTTCAGGACCCTGTTCTCAGGTTTAACTGTGTCTCTCTCCATCTTAATGAAGAATTCTACCATATTATGGTCACTCTTCCCCAAAGGATCTCATACCACAAGGTTGCTAACTAATCCCCTCTCGTTACACAGTAGCCAGTTGAGAACGGCCTGCTCTCTAGCTCGTCTCTCAACATGTTGGTCGAGAAAACCACTCCTCAAACATTCCAGGAAAGGTTTCTTTTATTCCAAGCAGAAATGGTCTTTCTTATATCAACAGCAGGCACAATGCCTATCCAGATAAAAGCCAACAGGTTTGCAACTCGACCAAACAAGTGCTCTCTCACATTCCCATACAAAGGCAGAAGTGAAATGGAACGTACTTCATGACACCACGTCAACGTATGCGAAGCAAGTGGAAGAAGCTAACTGTTGAGGTGAAGATCACCATGATGGATCCAGACATTGAAGTCAAGCAGCCTGCTTTTATGAATTATGAAAGAGATTCAAGTGAGAAGGCGACAAATGCACTAAGAGCTCCTCACAGTAAAGTCCAGTAGACTGCAAGATGGCTATCAATGGCAACAGATTACAACTTTGCCACAATATCCACATAGAGTCATACAGCACGGCAACAGACCCTTTCGTCCAACCAGTCCATGCCAAACATAATCCCAAATTAAACTAGTCCCACCTGCCTGCTCATGGCCCATATCCTTCCTAACTTTTCCTATTCATACACTTATCCAAATGTCTTTTAAACTTTGTAATTGTACCCACATCCACTATTTCCTCAGGAAGTTAATTCCAAACGTGAACCACCTTCTGTGTAGAAGATTTGCCCCTCATGTCTTTTTTAAATCACTCTCCTCTCACCTTAAAAATATGCTCCCTTGTCTTGAAATCCCCCATCCTATAGAAAAGACAACTGCCATTAATCCTATCTATACCCCTCATTATTTCATAAGCTTCTATAAGGTCGTCTCTCAACCGCCTACGCTCCAGTGAAAGAAGTCCCAGCCTATCCAGCCTTTCTTTATAATTCAAATCTTCCATACCCCGCAGCATCAACACAGGGAATGTCTGGTAATATATGAAGGGATCCACAGCTCAGCAAAGAAAAGAGGAGCTCACCAAAAACAATGACTGAAATAATCAGGTAGAGAGGTGGTTGGGTCTCCAGGAAGAACACAACCGGAGTTCCAGACACCATAGAAAATATGCCAGTCATTAGCGTTGGATATCAAAGCCACAGTAGAGGAGCATAACAAAACTATTGAACCACTTGTCAAAGGCAAGTATAGCTGATGCTATACCACCTGAACTCAGCAGCACTGGAAACCGACATTCCTGTAACATCTGCAGAAACATCTCTGTCACTGGAAATACCCAGGGTTGTGATCAGTGCGAGCACATCAGCAACCACACTGACTGCAGCAACTGTTGAGGTATTTCCTTTCTCAGCATCAAGGGAACTGTATTTACTCCTGTTACCCGCGTAAAGCTGCAGATCCTGACCAAACGCATCGATCCTGAATCCCAGAGTGATTTCAAAACTAGAATACCAAAAAATGAAATCAATATCCACAAAGATCTTCTCAGACTAGCAGCTGAAAGAGAAATGCTGTGAATAAAAGAATAGAAGAAAATCTATTGGTCATTTCACCAAGGTATCTGGCCACGTGAGCACAGACAGTGTTTGGCTGTGGCATTGTCGTAATGTCACGACAGCAGTAATCCAGAAACCCTAATGGTTCTTGGGAAATGAGCTTGAATCTCTCCATGGCAAATGGTGAAACTTGAATTCAATTAATAAATATGGAATTAAAAATGATGCCATTTTGAAGGTGACCACATAACCATGGTCAATTCTTGTAAAAACAACAACTGGTTTACTATGGAGATAGTAGGAGCTGCCAATGCTGGAGTCTGAGATAACAAGGTGTGAAGCTACAGGAACACAGCAGGACAGGCAGCATCAGAGGAGCAGGGAAGCTGACGTTTCAGGTCGGGACCCTTCTTCAGAAAAGGGTCTGAAGAAGGGTCCCAACCCGAAACGTCAGCCTTCCTACTCCTCTGATGCTGCCTGGCCTGCTGCGTTCCTCCAGCTCCACACCTTGTTACCTGGTTTACTATATCTGGTTAATTAATACCCTTTAGGGAAAGGAACAGCCTCACCTGGTCTAGCTTACATTTGACTCGAGACCCACAGAAATGTGTGAGTAGCCCTGACCTGCTCACCAGCATGGCTCAAATGGCCCAGTAAGTGACTCACTTCAAGGGCAATAAAGGGATGGGCAACAATTGCTGGCCCAGCATTGATACCCACTTCCCATGAACGAATTATCAAGAAGACTGCCTGTTTAAGCTGCTAGAAAAAATTGGTGAATGCTGAAACTGCTGAATGTAATCTGCTCTTCCCATGGTGAGCATAGGTCAAAACAGCTATGAGAGAGCAACATCAAAGCCTTCAAGATCCCCAGTATGGTCAAACGGGGTTGGGTCTTGCTGTAACACTCTCTGGCATGTTCTTCTCTATGCTGCTATCATGTACCTTAAGGTCTTCTACAGAGGGTGCCTGCTCACATAGCAGAACCAGTGGGAAGCTGTTCAACCTCTCTCACTCTAGATCCAAGACAAAGGATGGCCAACTCCTCATATGAGAGTTGTTCTATACTGACAACCCATACTGACAAACACCTTCAGCGGGAAAGAAACTGACACACTCGTGCTGGTCAAATGTTAGGTTTGAGCATCATACAAACATGCAAACAAGGATCAAGAATAGGCCACTCAGCCCTTCCAGTCTGCTCAACCATTCAATAAGGTCCTAACTGATCTAATTTTAGCCTCAACTCTACATCCCTGTCTATCTACCTTTGCCTTAAAAATATTTAAAGATTCTGCATCCACTGCCTTTTGAAGAAGGAAATTCCAAAAAGACTCAACCCTTACAGAAAAAGTGTTTCCTCTTGCTGTTTTAAAGGGACATCCCTATGATCCCCATTTCCAGATTGTCCATCAAGAGGAATCATCCTTTCAATATCCACCTGGTCAAGTCCCCTCAAGATCCTATATGTTTCAATTAAATCACTTCTGACTCTTTTAAAATCCAGATGATACAAGTCTAGCTGTCTAGCTTTTCCTTAGTCCAGGTATAATTCAGATAAAACATCTCTGAACTGCTTACAACAAAGTAACGTCCTTCCATAAGTAAGGTGACCAGTAATGTACGCAGTACTCCAAATGCAGTCTCATTGATGCCCCGTATAACTGAAGCATAACTTTGAGGTGCACTCAATTAGCTTTCCTGATTATTTGCTCTATCTGCATGTTAATCTTCTGCAACTCATGTATTGGGACAATCAAAATACTTAGGAGTTACTGTTAGCCAGGAACTTAACAAGACTCGCCATGTAAATACAGTGGCTACAAGGGCAGGTCAGATGCTAGGAAGACTGCGTCGGATAATTCACCTCCTGACTTCCCAAAGCTTGTCCACCATCTATAAGGCACAAGTCGGGAGTGTGATGGATTATTCCCTCCATCACCAACACTCAGTAGCAGCAGTGTGTACTATCTACAAGATGCACTGCAGAAATTCACCAAAGATCCTTAGATAGCACCTTCCAAACCGATGATCACCTCCATTGAGAAGGACATGGCCAGTAGATATATGGGACCTCTACCCCCTGCAAGTTCCCCTCCAAGCCACTCATCATCTTGACTTGGAAATATATCACCATTCCTTCACTGCCCCGGTTCAAAATCCTGGAATTCCCCCCCTAATAGCATTGTGGGTCAACCTACAGCAGCTCACTACCACTTTCTCAAGTGTAACCAGGGATGGCAATAAAATGTTAGCCAGCCAGTGATGCTTATATCCCACAAGCGAATGAATAAAACAAAACACCCAGAACTCTCTGTATCTCAGAGCTCTTCAACCTTTCACCATTTGGATAATAAGCTTCTTTCCTATCTTTTGTGCGAAAATAGAGAATTTCACACTTTTCCACACTATACTCCATTTGCCAGATCTTTGTCTACTCATTTAACCAATCTATATAGCTTTGTAGGCTCTTATGTCTTCCGCACAACTCACTTTCCTACCTTAAGGTTGACACCAAGACGACAAACGTCATGGTCTCAGATGTTGACTTGTCACCATGTATCAGCACTGACAATGTGACCCTGGACACTGCTGGTAGCTTCACATATCTAGACTCCACAATCACTGGCAAATTGGCCCTTGTGCTGAAATCAGCAAATGGATTGCCAAAGTTGCAGCTGCATTGTGTCAGCTGAGTAACAGAGTGTGAAACTACAGCGCCATGACTGAGGATGCCACACTGCGTTTCGACCAAGCTTCTGCCCTGCAGTGCATTCCTCTGTAGTGCTGAAACCTGGATAACGTAGGCTCAGCAGGAGACAAGGCTAAACGGTTTCCATTTTCACTGTCTCAGACAGATCCTCAGCACCTCTGGACAGGATAAGGCTACCAGTTCAGGGTTCCTGGAGTGCACTATACTCATTGTTAAACTAATGGTGTCTACATTGGCTCAGCCACATTCAGCAATAGATAATGGCCAAAAACCCAAAGATCTCTAATACGGTCAACTGGGCACTGGGCTATGACCTCCTAAGCATCCACACCTCCACTGCAAGGATTCTGGTAAGTGAGATATGAAGTTGGCAGGGACGGACATTGGGAGAGAGTCATTGATCACTCTGACATTTGGAAGATGAGTGTTTGGAAAGGAATCAGAGGTGGTGAGCAGAAATAAAAAGCTCAACTGGTTAAGAAGAGAGCCCAGAGAAAACAGAGGGCAGGTATTCATGCACTCTCTCAACTCACCATCTTCCTCTGCAACAAAGCCTGCTATTCCAGAGCATGCCTCCAGCAGGCAACAGTCAACACAATGTTGACCACCCGTCTCAACACACTGCTAGAGTATCGTCTGCACTTCTAGTTACCATATCATAGGGGGAATATGATGGCACTGGAGAGAGTGCAGAGGAGATTTACCAGGATGTTGCCTGGGCTGAAGAGTTTCAGTTATGAAGAGAGATTGGACAGACTGGGGTTGTTTTCCTTCGAGCAGACGAGATTGAGGGTGGGACTTGATTGAGATGTATAAAATTATGAGGGGTATAGAAAGGACAATCAGGAAGAAACTTTCCTCCTTGATGGAGGGAATCAGTGACCAGGGGACATAGATTTCAAGGCAAGGGGCAGGAAGTTTAGTGGAAATGTGAAGAAAACCGTTTTCACCCAGAGGATTGTGGGAATCTGGAACTCGTAGTCTGTAAGGGTGGGATAGGGAGACACCCGCATAACATCGAAGTATTTAGATGTGCCCTTGCAATATCAAAACATATAAGGCAATGACCAAGTGCTGGAAAATGGGATTGGAATAGTTAGGTGGTTGTTTTTGACTGGCGTGGACACAATGAACTGAAAGGCCCTTTTTCTGAGCTGTAGACCTCTATGACTAGCACATCTTACGATACAGAAGGTTGCCATTGTACTGTCATTGGTAAAACACCTGCCCCGGGGCCAGAAAGTTGTAGTTTCAAATCTCATTCTCCAGATGAGGTTGTTGACTTGCTCGGCGAACTGGCTGGTTTTCGTTCAGATGTTTCGTCACCATGCTAGGTAACATCATCAGTGAGGCCTCCGATGAAGCCTTCACACGATGAAGACTAGCACGGCAACAAAATGTCTGAACGAAAATAAGCCAGCTCAGCGAGCAAGTCAGAAACCTCACCCACAGCCCGAGCTACAAATCTTTACAAAAACCTTAAACCCATAATGCAGGTTGACACTGCAAGAGTGCTGTCCTCTCAGAGGAAATATCAAACTGAGGGCCCAGTTAGCAGAAGAGGAGAGATTTTCCTGCTGTACTAGCTAGCAAGTATTCCTGAATCAACGTCACAAAAGCAGATTATCTGATCAATATCAAGTTGCTGTTTTTGGGAGCTTGTTGTGCACAAACTGACTACCACACTTCCACAACACAACAGTGACAACAGTTTAAAACACTTCACTGGCTGAAAAGCATTTTGAGACGTCCCGAGGTTGAGAGAATCATCACCATCAATGGAAGTCCGGTGGTTGGATATAAAAAAAATTCAATGGTACTATTATAAAGATTTATTTCAACTTTAACACACTAACGTGCCAAAATATACCAGACAATCTGGTTGTTATTACCTACAAAAAAGCAAAATAGATGTTGGAAATCTGACAAACTCTAGAACAAAGAACAAAAATTTACAGCACAGGAACAGGCCCTTCGGCCCTCCAAGCCTGAGCGGATCCAGATCCTCTATCTAAACCTGTCATCTATTTTCCGAGGATCTGTATCCCTCTGCTCCCTGCCCATTCATGTATCTGTCTAGATACATCTTAAATGGCGCTATCGTGCCCGCCTCTACTACCTCCGCTGGCAATGCGTTCCAGGCACCCACCACCCTCTGTGTAAAGAACTTTCCACGCATATCTCCCTTAAACTTTTCTCCTCTCACCTTGAAATCGTGACCCCTAGTAATTGAGTCCCCCAGTGTGGGAAAAAGCTTCTTGCTATCCACCCTATCTATACCTCTCATGATTTTATAGACCTGTCAGGTCCCCCCTCAACCACCGTCTTTCTAATGTAAATAATCCTAATCTACTCAACCTCTCTTCATAGCTAGCACCCTCCATACCAGGCAACATCCTGGGTGAACCTCCTCTGCATGCTCTCCAAAGCATCCACATCCTTTTGGTAATGTGGCGACCAGAACTGCACGCAGTATTCCAAATGTGGTCGAACCAAAGTCCTATATAACTGTAACATGACCTGCCAACTCTTGTACTCAATACCCCATCCGATGAATGAAAGTATGCCGTATGCCTTCTTGACCACTCTATCGACTGGTGTTGCCACCTTCAGGGCACAATGGGCCTGAACACCCAGATCTCTCTGTGCATCAATTTTCCCCAGGGCTTTTCCATTTACCGTACAGTTCGCTCTTGAATCGGATCTTCCAAAATGCATCACCTCGCATTTGCCTGGATTGAACTCCATCTGCCATTTCTCCACCCAACTCTCCAATCTATCTATATTCTGCTGCATTCTCCGACAGTCCCCTTCACTATCTGCTACTCCACCAATCTTCGTGTCATCTGCAATGTGTGTCTAGGGTCTATTGCGATGTCATCAAGCTGAAACATTACTTCTGCTCCTCTCCACAGATGCTGCCCGGCCAACTAAGGATTCCCAGCTTTATTTTATTCCTGGTCATTATTATGGCTGCCATCATCCCCACATTGCATGGTTGACCATACTTCAAAAGTACTTCAAAGACTGTAAAGCACTTTTGGATGCCTTGAGATTGAGAACTTAATGTGTGTCTTTCTTTTTGTCACATTTCTGAAGGGTTATACTTCACAAGCTTCTCTCTAAATCCTTACAGCAGTCAAGCAAAAGTATGTGTCTGAACCAGCCTCAACCACTGCTTATAGCAGCATAACCTGCCACTCACAGAGCTCCAGTACAAGAGCCTCTGGCTACTTAAAATAACAAGTAACTCTTATCTTTTACATGATCTAAATCTTGGTTTACAGAGTAGTTTATTAAAAAAGACATTCAATTTGAAAGTTCAGTTTACCTGAGCAAACCAGAAAGCGATCAGATTCTTGTCAAACTACAGTTGAAAGATGAAATGAACATTGCAATACCCCTGTGCTATACAATAAGATAAACCGCAAAACACTGCTGTAAATCCAATAAACACCGCTTTGAGAGTATATTAATCACAGTGTTTATATCATGTTCATTATTATTCCCGTCTGCCTTCATAACTTACAGAGCAAGGATGCAGCAGAGCTTCTGACAGAATGGTGCACTCCTCTTCCTCTGGGGAGAGATGAATGCCAGCAATAAAACTGCCAAAGTAACACAAACGCAGCCTTGCTGAGTGATGATAATCCAAGTGCTGGCTCAGAACGCTGTGTGACTTGCAGCATGTCTGGATTCAAACTTCCTACAATGTAGCTCCTTCTGTGCTTGCATCTTGCAATTTTAGTTGACTTTCTAAGTGAATCGATTGTCACGGATAGATCAAAAGTTTAAAATATGACACAATTTATGCAAACAAGTTGATTCTTTTTGGAATCGATGTTTGCAATCTTTAAATCTGAAAGTATCTGGCCCTTAATGCATCCTACCCAGTGCTTTTGATTCCTACATCACATTTCCTTCCTGACCGCTAAGCACAGGAATTTACCATGCAATAAGCTTTGTGAAATCCTTTCTTTAAATAGGTTTACCTAGGCACTACCACACTTCCCCCCAAAATTCCTGATCCGTCTCCTTTATCCTTCCACGCTATGATTCATTGGATAGCAGTCCGATCTCAGTCAGCAGGTTGTAGGTTCAAGCTTGAATCCATCAGCATAAAATCTACTCACAAGCAGCAATGAGAGAGCGCTGCATTATCGGGGGTGTCATCGTTCAGACAAGGCATTAAAAACTGGGATCCCTGTGCTCTCTCAAACAGATACAAAAAAATCTAAGTACTATTATTTTGAGTCAGAGCTGGGAGTTTGTCCTGGTGTTTTGGCCAATGTTTATCCCTTGAGCAACATCATTCAAATGGATTATCATTTCTCATTAATTATTATTGATTGTCTATGAATAACAATTAATCATTCTAAAGCTGTGGTCATTATAAGTTTGCAGCGTGTGGGAGCTTGCTGTGCACAAGGTCCTATATTAGGACAGTGATTACACTTCCATATTTCTCCCTTTGCTATAAAGTGCTTCAGGACATGCTGAGACTGCAAAGGTTATATGTAAATGAAACGGGATCATTAGCTCAGTTCGCTGGATGGCTGGTTTATGCTGCAGAGTGACACCAACAGCACAGGTTCAATTCCCGAGATTACCGTGAAAGTCCCAATTTTTCAACCTCACCTCTCACCTGACACGTAGAGACCCTCAGGTTAAATTCACCACCAGCCATTCTCTCCCATGACAGAGTAGCCCTATGGTCCTCTATCCAGTACAGTTCCATGGACACTGGACAACATTCAAGATCTCTCGTCCTAGTCATTCTTTAAGCATGAGTTGAGTCAATGTTGAAGTTAAACAGCACAGTGCTGCTGATTATGAATAAGAGTATCTCACACGCTCACAGTCAGTCACATGGTTTAATGATTAGAATCATAAAATCACTGAATCCCTACTGCATGGAAGCAGGCCATTTGGCCCATCGAATCCACACTGACTCTCCAAAGAGCATCCCACTCACACCCACACTTCTCCCAGCCTATCCCTGTAGCCCTACATTTCCCATGGCTAATCCACCTGGCCAGCACATCCCTGGACACTACGGGCAATTTAGCATGGCCAATCCACCCTAACCTGCACATCTTTGGACTGTGGGAGGAAACTGGAGAACCCGGAGGAAACCCACACAGACAGAAGGAGAATGTGTAAAATGTAGACAGTTGTCCCAGATTGGGATTGAACCAGAATCCCTGGTGCTGCAAGGCACCAGCGATAGTCACTGTGCCACTTTTACCAGTGCTCTGGTTACAGTCCCCCTTTAGTTAAACAGTGGCAGGAGCACACCTGATCACCAGCAATCAGTGCTTGTTTTTGCTAGCCACACTGTTACATTAACAGTAGTAAATTACAGTCATACACCAGCAACAATAACACTGCTTATATGTGAAAATTGTATTTAATCAACTTAACTCAAAGGAAAAAACCTGCATTATTTTATTTGATGAAAATGTGTCCTCTTCCATCAGTACTTGTACTTTCAGTGCATGCTGAAAGTCAACTGAGGGCAGCAATGCTGCTTGCCAGCAATGAACAACGTTCACCATCTGCAGGACAGGCATCTCAATTAATATTTCATCAGAGAGGACAGGTGAACACCTTGACTGAGGATAGAGATGTGCTGAGTGTTGTTTCATGCCTGCTCCCTAACTTTAATCAGGAGAGAGCTGTGACCATTTTAAAAGGTGCCGTAACCACGGTTTTCCTCCCAGTTTGCAAAGTGGAGGGGGGCTGCTGTGGACACCAGCTCTTACATTAGCTCTTACATCTTCCCTAAATAAGCAGTGATGTGCACAGTACTTGATTTAATATGTCAGATTATTAAAAGAAAATTAAAATCAGTCCTGGCCGCTCATTAAGATAATTGGAAGATAATCAGTGTGAACATGTGGATTCAGTGTGGGTAGGATTGCAGAATTCACTGTCTTTAATCTACATGCTGGTTTAAGAGACAGTGTTTTCAAAATCAATGTGTACTGTGCATTTACTACATTCAATTTTGTTTCATCCAACATAAAACACTAGCACAAATTTCCAAAGGAATGCTCTCACTTGGCGAACCTTGTGGAATCCTTTGAGGAGGTAACAGACAGTAGATGAGAAAGTCCAGTGCACAAGGTTAGCATTTACTTTAAAAAGGTGCAGTAATTATTTAAGATTCGGGTAATAATTTACAGAGACATCAGAAAGCCCTTGACAAGATATTCCACATGAGGAGATAAGGGATATGATTTGTGGGAGCACAGCAAACACAGACAAAACTGGTTAGAATGGAACAGAGGGTAGGTGTTAAGGGCACTTTCCCAGGGTGATTACAAGTGGATAATGTGTTCTATTCCAGGACCACTTCTCGGCGTGTTTGTCAATGATTTGGATGCCAGCCAGAGGTGGTGGTGTCAAAATGTCTAGGTAACACAAAAAATAGAAAGAAAGAAGGAGACAGATGTAGTTCTTAGAGTTAAAGAGATCAAAGGGTATGGAGAGAAGCAGGAAATAGGGTACTGAGTTGGATGATCAGCCACGATCATACAGAATGATGAGTAGATTTGACAGCTGAATGGCCTACTCCTGCTGCTAATTTCAATGTTTCTAAAGGAAGCTGAAAACACACACCGTAAAGGGATGTTTCCAGGGATGAGCAGGCTGATTGGGTTAGCCATGGTAAATGTAGGGTTTACAGGGATAGGGTAAGGAACTGGGTCTGGGTGGAATGCTCTTTGGTGGATTGGTGGCCTCTTTCCATACTGTATTCTATGCTATGACAATATAATTTAAGGTAAATCAAAATTCTTCCCATGGTTGCATACTGAACAGTAGTCATTCTAATGGTTCTGACCGTGCACTTAGATGTGCAACAATCATTTTGAAGATTCAAATGTATAAGCTCCAGTTTTTTTGCCAGAGATTGTCGGATAGTAGAGCTGGAAGCTTTATGCTCAGCAATACACTTGCAGAGGCTACATTCTAAGATTGTCCTGCTAAGCAGAATACTCAAACTCAATAGTTAAATCAGCATTGAAAGCTTAAAGCTGAGAGTAAAATTCAAAGCCAGCAAACATAACATTCTCAAACTGGAATACCATTGTTTTGGGAAGATCACACATTGCACATTTGGAACTGATCCAACTACACAAGAGGCAGCTTTCTTCTGACTCAGTACCAAAGCTTAGTGCAGACACAGAAACAAAGACAAGCTGTAACAGATCTCATCAACACAGACAAGCATCAACAACTTCACAATATCAGCTCCCACACCACTTAAGGACGAACTGATGGTATACGTATGTTGTAATACTGTGGAAATGACTAGTTACGTAGGTTCAAGACTTCAGTCCTTACCCGGATGAAGAAACTGGTCAATATAGAGATACTCAGTGCATAAACTGTACAATGGAAGCCCACATGCTTACCAGTAGCACTTTGCTAATGTAAGAAGAAATTACTCAAAGTGTGAACGGACAACTTTATGATAAAAAGAAGCACTGACTGATTCCAAAATGAATTCTGAATAGCATAGGTACAGCAAACACACAATGGAGTTCACAAACGTGTTTGAGAGAGAAAAATAACCTGCGCTTCTATCACTAAGGCTGCTGCTCATTTCAATGTCACAGTTAGTAACTGCAGCATTGAAACAAAGGCAGCTTGGGAGAAGCAGTTCTCAAGGTTAGTGCAGGCTGGGTCCAAGCCAATACCCAAATAAAAGAATGCATGTCAAGCAACTTTTCCTCATGTGTTACAGTCAATGGGCTGGAAGATAAAGTTAATATTCATCAAATCCAATCATCAGGATGGGCACAATGATCTGCAAGTAACCTCCCATCCCGGTTACAGTCTCTTCCAACCCCTTCCATTGGGCAGAAGGTACCAAAGTTTGAAAACGCATACCAACAGATTTAAGAACATCTTGTTCTTCTCAAAAACTTTGAACATCTTTTCCCCGCGTTATCAGACTTATGGACAGATCATTCAGGGTCCGTGAAGAATATAAAGAAAGCAGGAAAGAATTCTAGAGATAACAAGGTGTAGAGCTGAATGAACACAGCAGGCCAAGCAGCATCAGAGGAGCAGAAAGGCTGACGTTTCGGGCTTCCTGCTCCTCTGATGCTGCGTGGCCTGCTGTGTTCATCCAGCTCTACACCTTGTTATCTTAGATTCTCCAGCATCTGCAGTTCCTACTATCTCAGGAAAGAATTCTAGCTGGGAATTAGAAGAGCAAGGAGAAGCCATGAAAAGGCCTGGGCAAGTAGGGTTAAAGAGAATCCCAAGGCAATCTATAGACATGTTAAAAACAAAAGGATAACGAGGGAGAAGGTAGAACCACTCAAGGAAAAAGGAGGAAACTTGTGCTTGGAGGCAGAGGATGTGAGCTAGATGCTAAATGAGCACTTTATGTTGGTATTCATCCAGGAGAAGGATATGGAGGGTAATATGGAGGATAGCGAGATTAGTGTCGAGCATGCTAATATGCTAGGGCATTTTGAGATCAAAAAAGAAGTGGTGATGGGTCTCTTGAAGAGCATTAAGATAAATAAGTCCCCAGGGCCCGATGGAATCTACCCCAGGTTATTGAGAGAGGGAAGAGAGGAGACTGCTGGGGCGTTGAGCAAGATCTTTGTATCCTCACTAGCCACCGGAGAGGTTCCGGAAGACAGGTGAGTAGCTAATGTTGTTCCTCTGTTCAAGAAGGAAAATAGCAATAATCCGGGAAACTATATTCTGGTGAGTCTCACATCGGTGGTTGGGAAGCTACTGAATAATTACTAGATACTAAATACTAGAATAATTACAGATAGGATTTACATGCATTTGGAAAAGCATGGCCTAATTAGGGACAGTCAGCATGGCTTTGTGCGGGGCAGGTCATGTCTTACTGACTTAATTGAATTTTTTGATGACGAAACAAAGGTGATCGATAAGGATACAGCAGTGCATATTATCTACATGGATTTTAGTGAGACTTTCGACAAGGTTCCTCATGGTCAGCTCATCTAGAAGATTAAGATGCACGGGATCCATGGTGACTTGGCTACTTAGATTCAGAATTGACTTGCCCACAGAAGGCAAACAGTGGTGGTGGAAGGAGGTTCCTTTCTCACTGGAGGTCCATGATTAGTGGTGTTCTGCGGGGATCCGTACTGGGACCTCTGCTGTTTGGGGTATATTTAAATGACTTGGATGAAAATGTAGATGGATGGATTAGTAAGTTTGCAGATGATACAAAGATCGGTAAAGTTGTGGATAGTGTAGAAGGTTGTCAAAGGATACAGCGGGATATAGATCAGTCGCAGATGTGAGCAGAGAAATGGCAGATGGAGTTTAATCCGTGTTAGTGTGAGGTGCTGCACTTTGGGAGATCAAGTGTTAAGGAAAAATATGCAGATAATGGCAAGACCCTGAAAAGTATTGATGTACAGAGGGATCTTGGGGTTCAAGCCCACAGCTCCCTGTAAGCGGACACGCAAGTAGACAGGGTGGTAAAGAAGGTGTATGACATGCTTGCCTTTACTGGTTGGGGCATTGAGTACAATTGAGTACAACAGTCATGTTGCAGCTTTTTAAGACTTTGGTTAGGCCACACGTCGAGTATTGCGTACAATTTTGGTCACCACATTACAGGAAGGATGTGGAGGCTTTGCAGAGGGTGCAGAAGAGGTTTACCAGGATTCTGTATAGATTACAAGGTATGAGCTATAAGGAGAGGCTCAAAAAATTCAGGTTGTTTTGGCTTGAGCGGTGCAGGCTGAGGAAGACTTGACAGAAATCTATAAATTATGAGATGCATTGATAGGGCTGACGGTCAGAATCTTTTTCCCATAGTTGAAAAGTCTAATACTAGGGAGCATGCATTTAAGGTGAGATGGGCAAAGTTCAAAGGAGATGTGAAGGTCAATTTTTTTTTGCACAGAATGTAGTAGAAGTGTGGAATATGCTGCCAATGATGGTGGTGGAGGCAGAAACGATAGGGGCATTTGAGGCACTTTTAGATAAGGACACGAATATGCAAGGAACGGAGGGATAGGAACCAACAGCAGGCAGAAGAGATTAGCTTAATTTGACGTCATGTACAGCACAACATTGTGGGCCAAAGGCCCCGTTCCTGTGTTGTAGTATTCTATGAGGAGAGAATAGGGCCCCTTAAAGAACAGCAAGGCCACTTATGTGTGGAATCGTAGGAGTGGGGGAGTATACTACACAAGTAAACACTGTGGCTCTGCCATTACAAGGCGCACTGGATTCTTTCCACCACCTTACTGCTCTCTGTCCCAGTATCAGCTACGTGGCAGAACAATGTCCAGAAAAGCACTGCGTCAGGGAGGTGGTTGGGAAGTGCTGCAAGAGAACCATTAACAAGTGAGGTACAGAAAAACAGGCTGGGAGGCAGACTCTCAATGTCACCACCACGGCAGCAGAGTGACTGGACCCCAAAGGGAGGAGCTTCAGTGAAGGAGTGAACAATGCCTCCCAATCAATGCGCAAACAGTCTCAAAAGCAACAAGAGCACGTCCCATGGACAACTCCATGCAAACCTATCATGGCTGGCAGTCTCTCCCTACCCCGCACATACACCCACCCAATCAGATACAGAAACAAGGGCGCCACATTTCAATTGTACTTTATCAATTACTGTGTTATACAAAAACGTCAGCAACAAACATCATCAATTTTTAACAAAAACAGGAGTTGCTGGAAAAGCTCAGCAGGTCTGGCAGCATCGGTGAAGAGAAATCAGAGATAATGTTTCAGATCTGGTGACCCTTCCTTAGAACTCTAGAACCCAAGAACAAACTACCCCTCCTTTCACACACATGGTCACGTTAAACAAGCAAAGAGTCAACACAGCTCATCGAATACTCCCTTGTTTCAGGAACACATGCTTTAAATAACTCTTCCCCACTACAGTTTATAAAGGTGTCATCACATATACGGAAAATCTTCTGTCTTCTCTTCATTATTGTACATTGGCTCAGTGCTGACTACTAACACAATGAAGAGCAACAAGACAGCAACAGATGACGACAACAATGTTTTTGATTATTGCCACTAATTTAAAAGCTGAAGTTTGTAAGCAGTGGTTATGTGAAAAGTTCCACACTTGGATGCAATTGGATCAAATCAAAGTCAAAAAGAACCTTCCTCTTCCACACAAAATTCACTTCATTTTAGCAAAATTGCTCGTGCCGGTTTCCTGCCCATTCAGCACCTGAATAATATATAACCTACAGTTGTCTTCAGCTCTCGCCCCCTCTGCATTTTGAATCATGGAAGTACTCTGGCTGAATGCCATCAGCAAGAAAGGTACACATCACAAGTTGTTGTCATCTCAAATCAAGCTCATGCCAACCTTCCCACAAATATCAACACAGTACTACAGACTCCCCACACCTGAACATGGTACAATGGGCTTCACACATGTGAACAAAGGAGAGTGTTCTGTACTTGGGAACATGGCACAGCGGGTTCCACACACATCGACACGGTATAGCAAACTCCACATACGTGAGCACAGTGCAAAAGCACTGTGGTCTCTGGAATCTCAATCGTAAAAGGATTTTACCTTCAGAAATGACAACATGAAACTCAGCCTTGTCCTACCTTAGTGATCAGGTTTCTATACTTTTCCAGCATCACTTGATTGTCGTGGCAACCTGACAACAGTTGCCAAACTTCGGCTCTCAGTGCTTCTGGAACACCATTTCTGACCAGGCCTGGCAACCCTTTGGGCCTGGCAGCCAGGTTGCTGTGCCTGAGGGAAGAGACTCCATTAGTAGGACATAACTAATAAAGTATCAGTAAGTTGGTTAATATGACAATGGCATTGCTCAGCAATGAAAGAATTAAATACAAATCCTTCCCCGTTGGTGGACTTAAGAAAAAATTCTACCTTAATTCACTGTGTTTCCCCTTCTCACACAAACATGTACGTCTGTCTGTTTGTTGTGAGATTCTGAGCCCAGCTGCTAAGTGGTAACAGCCACAGCTCAGCAGGTAAGCAGTCTCATTTCCGTGTTGTGAAGGTGAAAATCCAAGCCACGGTTGAGCTCACAATCTAGCCAAGATGCCCCGGGACAGTAATGGGGAGGAGGAGTGTCATCCAGGGGGCTGGCTATCGATGAAAGTAAGAAAATGTGAAAACCTCTATGGCACAGTTGAGGGACAAATAATGGTCAGGACACAGCGGATATCTTCCACGCTCTTCTCTAAACACTGTCATAGGGCTTTTTATGCCCAGCCGAGAGTTTAACTATTCCAAAGAAACAAAGGTCCCAGCCATGCAGCAATCCCCCTGTCCTGTTCACATCTCTGCAATTAGACTTGAATCCAGGATGTTCTGAATCAGAGGGAAGGGTACCAGGGGGAAGGGAGGGCTAGCGTAGAGTGAGTGTGCACCAACAAAGGAGGCTGCATGGGCAGAAAGATCAAACTATGTAAAGTCCCTTTAATGAGGCATTCAGCAGAGCTGTGAAGGACTGAATGGCCTGAGGCACTATCAATACTTTGCTTTCAATTCAGCAACTGGAGTCTAAGTAAGAGAAATGTCTGAGACAACACAGTGTGGAGCTGGAGGAACACAACAGGCCAGGCAGCATCAGAGGAGCTGAAAAGTTGACGTTTCGGGTCGGTACCCTTCGATGCTCCTCTGATGCTGCCTGGCCTGCTGTATTCCTCAAGCTCCACACTGTGTTGTCTATGACTCCAGCATGTACAGTTTTTGCTATCTCAGAGAAATGTCTGACATTGGTTCAGTGCTTTCAAGGAACAAATAACAGCAGAGTTCAGACATTGGGGATGCCAATTTTGTTATGTTGTTTAAGATGTTAAAAAAAAACAGGCTGAGGATATTGTTCAATTAAGTACATTGAGCACATATAAAGACTAACTTAAGCACGGGAGGTCTTGTGACAGTGGTGATGTCCCTATCTCTGGGCCAGGAGAACCAGGGTTCAAGTCCCACCTGTTCTAGAGCAGGTTGATTTATAAATATTACAAAGGGAGACATCCTTCTTCTGCAGTCACATTCACATCTCAGCATTCACTAAAGTTCTCTACAACCAGTGGCTGCTGGAGGGGCCAGCATGCATTACCTTCCCTTAAAATATTATTGCACTTTAAATTGATTAGTTTCTCTTGGAATTTGGTTTTCATTATGGTACCTGTTAAGGACTGGTTCTTTAAATTAATTAGTTTATTGGTTTACCTGATTATTATTCAAAAAAAGTTTGAGACAGACTAATGGAACTGCCATAGCTCAGCACACAGCATCTTGCCCTGGTGTCAGAAGGTCATGAGTTCAGGTCCCATTTTGAAGATTTAAACATGAAATTCAGGCTGACATAAATAAGCCAGTGGCAAAGAACAGGGTGAAAAGCACAGAGAGAGAGAGAGAAGGGTAGGACGGCAGTGGCATAGTGGGTAATGTCACTGGGGATTAGAAATCCAGGGGCTTGGGTGTAAATCTCACTAATGGCAGCAGGTCCAAGGTAAATTGGACAATATAGGTGGATAGTGTCCTGGCCAGAATGCTGGCTCACAATACAGGAAAGCCACAGTCCTGCTCTGCTGATAAGGCAATCAAATTCCTAATGCTTCAAAATATCTAGGGTGGCCATAAACAAATCCAGGCAATCAGTGCTTGAAGGAATTAATAATCCAGAGGGCCAGCCTAATGCTCTGGGGACATGGGTTCAAATACTAGCAAAAGGGCTGCTGGAATTGAAATTCAATTAATACAGTCAATCTAAGGGCTAGTTCATTAATTTATGTGCCCAGTACTCAAAAAGACTATAGGTCAAGGCTTACAAAGTGGTCTTGTGGCGCAGTGGTAGTGTCGTTACCTCTAAGCCAAGAAGCCTGGGTTCAATTCTCACCTGCTTTAAAGGTGGTGTCTGAACACGTTGATTATAAACATGTAGATCGAGATATATGTTATTGTGCCCTTCCTAATGGTTTGATCATTTATTTGTTTTCAGAAGAGTGCAGAGAAAGAATGTCCTGCCACCCAGGACACTCCAGATTGGTTCAGGATGAAGCAGATATTTGTAAAGCTATTACTCAATTTATTTACAGAATGTATGTAAAAGATTGGTGATCTGGTTTCTGACTGCATCGAATGGCTTCAGAGTTAATTAACTGGGAAGACTCAGAAAAATTGCAGCAGCCTCTGGATGACTCTTCTAACAATATACCAGAAACACAGCTTTTAATTCTCAAGGCTGGAAATGCCTCCATAAATCTCGAATATTCCTGAGGATAATTTTCCACCTGTCTGACAAAGCTCCTTGAGGATTACAACATTGTTTCATAACTTGGGCTCTCTGGATCTTGTTGCACTGTGATCAATAATAATGTCCCCAGATTGCAGGTGGGCTATATGCTAAAAGCTGACAACAACTTATTTTTAACTGCTCTGCATTTCTGAAAACAAAAATTCGATAACCCTCACATTTGTTAGATGTTAAGCAGCCATGGAGTAACCGAAGGACAAAGAGCATATCAGAGAGATAATATGAAGAATGGCAAAGGCGAGATGTGCTGGGAGTATGGCTGAGAGAGAGAGATGAAAAAACAAAGCAGTGAGCAAAACAAAGAGTGAATGAGAAAGAGAGAGCTTGGAAGAAACACAGAAACATTGAAAATTGGAGCAGGAGTAGGCCATTCGGCCCTTTGAACCTGCTCTTCCATTCAATATGATCATGGTTG
>NW_025968430.1:23689-25000 GCF_021869965.1 Rhincodon typus | reverse complement strand
CCTGAAGGGTGGTCTGGAATCCTGGAACATCTCATCCACCCAGCTGCCCCTCAAACTCAGAAAGCCTGAGCTGCTGAGACACCTCTTATATGTGGAGTCACCCAAAGACAGATGTAGATTCTGTAGGTTTTCACAAAGAACAGGAGCTAACATTTATAATAAGTCACAGACACAGACCCGAGCTTGAAATGAGGTGTGAAGGTGCAAGCCTGGCTTGGAGGGGGGATTGTAAACAAACTCCAAGCTGGAGGTCTGTCAACGTTCCTTTTTCAACCAACAACCCCAAAAACATATTCATGGGCCATCCATTTCATTGCAGTGTATGAGATATTAGATTAATTTAGGGTATCTGGTCGGCATGGACAAGTTGGACCAAAGAGTCTGTTTCCGTGCTGTACATTTCTATGATTCTGTCTCACCATGCAGCATGTCAGATCCCCCTGTGTGATGTGTGGGATCTTGCTGTGTAATGTGCAGAATCGCACTCTATGTGAGGTATGCCTATGTAATGAATCTCTGGATACGTCTGAAACTCTTCAGAAAATCTCTGAGGAATTGCTCAGTATAAAGCATCAGCCTCTCTCTCATTTTGGGGTAGAAGGGTAATACCCGAAACATTGACTGCTCCTTTCCTCCAGATGCTGCCTGGCCTGCTGTGTTCTTCCAGCCTCCTGTTTGTCCTCCTTGAATTCTAGCATCTGCAGTTTTATTTGTCCAACAGGTTTATTTCAAAACACAAGCTTTCAGAGCTCAGCTCCTTCCTCAGGCGTAGTGTGAGAGAGAGGGTATAAGACACAGAATTTATAAGCAGAAAGGTAACAACCCTAAAACTGGCCGCCTCTTGTTGAATCTTTGATCAGTTAGGAAGGAGACTACTGAGTAAAATGCAAAATCCAGATTCCTCTCAAGTCATTGTCCTGAGATAATTAATCAATGTATACAAGAGATGATATCTCAGGTCAGACAATGCATTTTAGGTGTGAGGTTTTGCTTGGAATCTGTCAATGTTTTAAACTGGGGTCAGGTTTTTTTTGAGCAAGACAGAATGTATCTGCAACTACACAAACATTTCAGATGAAATAATTCATGTGTGTGTCTGTGTATCTGCATGTGTGTGTCAGTGTCTGTGTGTGTGATTGACAGAGTGTGAGTATGAGGGAGTGTATGTGCGAGAGAGAGAGTCTGAGTGTGCGAGAGAGAGGGTCCGAGTATGAGGGAGTGTATGTGCGAGAGAGAGGGTCTGTGTGAGTGATTGAGAGAGTGAGAGTATGAGGGAGTGTATGTGCGAGAGAGAGGGTCTGTGTGAGTGAT
>NW_025968430.1:12495-23679 GCF_021869965.1 Rhincodon typus | reverse complement strand
GCCCTCTGGGAGCACTGGGAGGATAAGTCAGAAGTGGTAGAACATTTTCACTGAGATTCTGATCTCTTTATGATCTTATCCATGCAATATTGCCAGAAATTTCAAATTGACCTGCTCCCATATTTTGCATCTGAACATCTGGATGAATTTATGACATGACCTGATATTGTGACCTGTGATTGGATTAATTCTTTAGTTAACGATACAGCATTGTACGGAAATTTTAGGGATTGACCTATCTCCAGAAAAAGGAGATCACATAGTGTTCTGTTAGGAACAACGATCAACATTATTTCCTCCCACAGTCCAAAGATGTGCAGGTCAGGTGGATTGGCCATGCTAAATTGCCCACTGTGTTCAGGGATGTGTAGATTAGGTGGGTCATAGGGGGAAGGGTCTGAGTGGGAAGCTCTGAAGGTCGGTGTGGACTTTTTGGGCCAAAGGGCCTGTTTCCACACTGTATGGATTATATGAAAAAAAATTAAGAAACCATTTATTTTTAAACCTTTCGAAGGAGCCCCTGATTCAACCATTTAGAACAGAGAGGCTTTTACTGTTACAAGCCTGTGTCTGTTTAAATGAAATATTTTACTGATGCATATTAGTCAAATTGCTATTACGAAGAATCATGAGCATGCTGAGACTTCAAATAAAGCAAAAACTTCAGGTGCTGGAGATCTGAAACAAACAGAAATAGAATGTGCTGGAGTAACTCAGGTCTAGCAGCATCTGTTTTGTCTCTGCACAGAGGCTGCCAGACATGCTCAATTCTCTCCGGACTTTTCATGTTTGCTTCTCTAATCATTGAGTTGTTCCCATTTTAAAGTCACATATTCTCTTCATTTTCCTAATTCAAAGCTAAACTCTTATGTCCACATTTGTAATGGCACTGTGTAAATATGTCATATGTAACGACAGCTTAGTATCAGAGTGGTTCTGCACTGTCTCTCAGCAGCAGGTGCTTTTCCCAGCTGATACGTTCACATCAGATTATGGACATAATGATTTTAGAAACATCATAAACTGGAAATGGGAAGTGTGCACACTGTAAATCACACATGCAGCTAGACTCACAGTGTTACCATCACATGTTCATGTGGAAACACATTCCTTAAGTCTCCTGTAGTTGGTGAAGGCACTCCAACAGGAAGCACAATGTACAAAATGTGAGATTTCTCTCTGCACCATGCTGGTTGGTTAAAGCCTCTGCTTTCAGACACATTCAAAGCTGCTCTTTCTTTTAGTTTCAATTTCTTTGTAACAAGGTCATACATTGGAAGTTAGGAATTGAAGATGGCTATTTACTGCCATCACTGCCATAAACGATCAGTTTTTCTGTTTGGCTGCTTTTCTTTGTGACATAAAGCTAAAGTTATATGCGGACACAATTTCCCTGGCAGATTCCAGCTGTCTGTACTAAAATCATCAAAGACAAAAGAATTCTTATTGGACTTAACAAGGTAGATGTGGAAAGGTTGTTTCTCTTGTGAGAGAGTCTAGGACCAGAGGGCAACATCTCTAGTAAGGAAATTGCCCAGTTGGACAGAAGAGGAATTTCTTCTCTCAGAGGGTAGTGAATCTGTGGAATTCTTTATCACAGAGGGCTATTGAAGCTGTGTCATTAAATTATTCAATGCTGAGAGAGAGAGATTTTTAATCAGTAAGGGAATCAAGGGTTATGGGGGAAAGGCAGGAAATTGGAGTTAATGATTATCAAATTAGCCATGATCACATTAAATGGTGCAGCAGACTTGATGAGCTGAATGGCCCACTTCTAATTCTACTTTAGACCATAATGGGTTGCCTCCCCTTAGTATGTTTCTTCTTCCTTCGGATGAATTTAGGCTGTACCTCCTAAATTACCCCAGAACCTCCTGCCATTGCTACTCCACTGTCTTTCCCTGCTTGACTCCCCTTCCAATCAACTCTGGCCAGCTCCTCCCTCATGTCTTTATAGTTACCTTTCCTCAATTGTAATACCATTACATCTGATTCCAGCTTCTCTCTCTCACAAACAGCAGGGTGAATTCTGTAATGTTATGGTCACTGTCCCCTAGGGATTCCTTCACCTTCAGCTCCCTAGTCAAGTCAGCCTCATTACACGTTACCAAATCCAGAATTACCTGTTCCTTAGTGGGCTCTACCACAAGCTGCTCCAAAAAAATCTTGTAGACATTCCACACATTTCTGTTCTTGAGATCTGCTACCAACCTGATTTTCCCAGTCCACCTGCGTATTGAAGTCCCCTGTGATTATTGTAATAGTGCCTTTCTTACATGCCTATTCAATCTCCTGATTTATTTTCTTCCCCACATCCTGTCTACTGCCCGGAGGTCTGTACACAATTCTCATCATGGTCTTTTTCCTTTGCGGCTCTTCAACTCGACGCTCACAGGTTCAACCCCTCCAACTCCTTGCCATTGATATAGTTTCATTTCTTACTAACAATGTAACCCCACCCTCTCTGCCCATCTGCCTGTCCTTTCAACAGGACGTGTATCCTTGGATATTTAGTTCCCAGCCCTGATCCCATTGCAGCCACGTCTCTGTGATACTCACAACATCGTACCTGCCAACTTCAATCCAAGCAACAAGCACATTTACTTTGTTTCATATACAGTGTGCATTTAAGTATAACACCCTCGGTGCTGCATTGACTGGCATCCTTCTCATAGTTGTCCCCTTGTCTGCTGTGCCTGGTTAGATTCCTGACCCTTTCCATACTCTCTGCCCTATTACTTGTTCTGGAAACTTTAATAATCTCTGCCGAGCCCTCCCTCACTTTAACTTTTCCATAAATTTCCAAGTAACTGAAACCATCCCCCCCATAAATGCATTAATACATCTTATAGTGCAAAGCCCAGCACAGTCCTGTTTCCCCTCCATCAGCTTCACCCCTATCTTAAAGGGCTGCTCCCCACTTTCCTTTTCCAGGGCAGCATCGGGAGTTCTATTTCTGCCCGGCTGGACGTCAGGATTAAAAACAGAAAATGCTGGAGATGCACCAGTGATTCAGGATCTGAAACACAGGCCAAGTCCTCAGCTAGAAGCTTTCATCAGAGTTTGAGTTTGATTGCAACGTTAACCTTTCTGCTCTGTTCCGAATTGCAAATATTTATTGCTTCTTGCACATAACGCTTCCTCTTTCTGTCGCTGGGACTTGGGCTGTGGGGACAGGATTAGTGACACACAGTTTGCTGCATTTGGAAATCACATTCATGTGGAAGAGGGAACTTCAGGTGCATGTTTACAAACGTGTAAGTAATAAATGTTGAAGAGAACACTTAGGAGAACATCCCTGGGGTCTTTCCTCCAATAGCAGGATATTCTGGTTCCCTCCAAAGGTGAATCTTTTAAGTTCACCTGAAGCAACAAGGGCTGTTCCGACAGATCAGTCCTTAAATGTGAAGAGAATGAGAATCGAGTCGCTGCGTTGAATTCCTGAGAAGGAAAGGATAGGGAAGGGATGGAGATGGCTGGATGTTGTGATGGGAATGAATCTGTATGGCAGCTTTCTGTCACACTTGTGTCTGGTGATGTTAAGGTACAACAGGAACTTTTAGCAGCACTGTTTTAAAATGTGAGCAGTCACATCAACCTCAAGAGGTTGATTGAAGTACTAAGCAAAACTCAGGACAGAAACAGGAAAAGTGAGAATAAATAACTCTGTTCACTGTTGACCTAAATAAATGCACTCTGTGTACATTTCAATGGGTTATTTTCTGAGTGTACAAATCTATAAAAGCTCCAATCATCACATCAGCCTTTGATCCAGATTTCACTGTTCCCACTGCAAAGACCAGCAGTGAACTTTGTAGATGGATCACAGTGACTCATTATCAGAATTTCTAGCTGATAGGACAGTGAGCATTAAAAGCTGCAGAACCGAAGGGCAGGTTATATAAACTGCCTGAGTGTCACAAGACATTTAGATGAAGGATTATTGTTAGAGCAGAATAATTGAATAGATGACACACAGGAGCAATAGAGTATGTCTCCCAACAGTCAGTCCATTACTTGGCCACAAAAGGAAATATATTCCAGTGTTTTATCAATTCCCAGAAGTTGCAGACAATGGTTATTGGTGAAAAGGCAAATGGCCTGTTTTTGAGGCCCTGGGGTAGCTCAAATAAACAGTCCTGACAGCCTGGAGAGAGGCACTGGGAGCAGGGGAATGGGTTCGCTCTCTTACTCAAGCTTACTAAAATCTCCAAAACTTTCTACCTCTCCGGGCATGGGATAACCCCCTTCCATAGGTCCCAGTGAGAAAGAAACAGCACATTCTCAACCTGCACTCTGAGGTCAATTGAAACATTTCTCCTTTCAGTCTTTATCTCCAGCAGTAAACAGGGTTTACAGTAGATTGTTTCTCATTTCATAGATGCTACCAGACTTGCTGAGTTTCTCGCCTAATTTAACTCATATTCCATAAGGATTTTCCACAGGGTGTGTGTGTGTAGTGTACACATTCCAGACAGCAAAAGAATCTAGTCAGATCCATGGGTGGTGGCATCAGAGATTGGGAGGGGAGTGGGCTGCTGAATCCACTTTCTCAGTCTCAGTGAAAATTAGCTACAGGGGGTTTGGCTGTTGCCAAACATCTAACACAGTAACCCCAGCTGCCAATGTGGCAAATACTGTCTTTCCTCTGGGGCGATTGTATGTGTATGTATGTGTGTGTGTGTGACAGAGAGAGAGAGACTGTGTATGTATGGGTGTGTGTGTGTTTGCATATGGGTGTGTGGGAATGGGTGTGTGGGGATATGTGTGGGAGAGAGTGTAAGTGTGTGTGTGTGTGTGTGTGTGTGTGCGTGTGCGTGTGTGTGCATGCGAGAGAGAGACAGTGAGTGTGAGAGAGACAGACTGTGTATGTGTGTGTGTTTGCACGTGGGTGTGTGGGAATGTGTGTGGAGATATGTGTGGGAGAGTGTGTGTGCGTGTATATGTATGTATGTGTGCGCACGCGCATGTGTGTGGGGGGGTGGGAGTGTGTGGAAGAGGGGTGTCGTGTTAGGATGCCGCTGCAGCAGCTGGAATCCTGAAGATTATTAAATGAGACCCTCACATGACCAGACCCAAAGGGTTGTGCATCTGTGGAATTCCCTGCCCAGTGAAGCAATGGAGGCTTCCTCACTGAATATTTTTAGACAAAGATAGATTTTTGAACAGTAAAGGAATTAAGGGTTATGGTGAGTGAGTGGGTACGTGGAGTGAGTCCATGATAAAATCAGCCATGATCTAATTGAATGGCAGAACAGTTTCAATGGGCCGAATGGCCTACTCCTGTTTCTTATGTTCAGACTGGGGTGGGGGGAGGTAGAGAAATCTCCCATTTCAAACCCCTACCCAGCCCGGAGGTACAGGTGAAGACAGAAATAACACTGCTTTCCTCTTTTTTTCAAAGCTCTTTTTATACATGTTGAGCTATCTTTCAGATGACATTGCACTCAACACACCTTCACAATATAGAGCAAGAAACTCGATATAACTTTACAGAATCTCAACAAATTCTCACAGACTGACAAAAAAAACACAATCAGCACAAAGGATCAGGAAATTAAAACAATTTGACTTTTCTCCTCATCCAGTTCTACTTAAAAAATAAATATTTAAATTCAAGTGTGTAAGGTCAAGCACTAGAAACTGGGTCACGCTGGGGGCAGTGGGGAGATACTAAAGGCTCAGCCCAGTCCAGTTGCTGATAAACACAGAAACACAGAGAACAGCAAACAGGGAACCCTGCAGGCTCACTCCCACCACATCACTGGGAAATTAACACCAATCCTTATGGAAAGCCCAGGCTGAGACACTCTGATTGTCTAAATGGAGAAACTCGAGATGAATGTTGAGTGGAAACTGGCCTCAGGCAGTAATGTCCCACTTTGAGCTCAGGGTCTCCAGGACAGTTTGCTAAGCAGCCATGGGGAGGCGCTCCCCTCCCCAAGCTGCCACCTCTCTGTGGAACCCCAGCTCCTCAACCTCAAGCACAGTGAATTTATTGAAGGATCAGGATGAAAGGTTGACACTGAGGGGTTATTCTGATTGGTGTCAGTGATTGTGGTGAGTAGCCATGGGTTAACGGGGTTAGGAGTGAGAGGAGCTGAACCAGAGGCTCCCCATCTGACATTCCCTGATGCTCTTGGCGTTCTGCAGTCTCGGGCTCCCCGAGGTCAATGCTACAGAGTCGGAAGCAGCACGGAGCTGGCCACCTTCTCAAGGTCCGTTTCCATAGGCATAGTCGGCCTTGTTGTGCATCACCAGCTTGTTATCCACAAAGTAGAAACTGTCTGACTGAGTCTGGTAGGGTCTAGTTACCATCTCCTGAACTGGGGGTGGGGTGGGGTTACAGAGAGAAAGAGGAAAGAAAATAAATCAACTTGCATTTATATAGAAACCTTTAGGCTCTGTTCTCACACCCTTCTCAAAGCCCGCACGAGTTGAACCTACTGGCACTGCCCTTTTCAAGCAGTGTGACCCAGATCACAACAACTATCTACTTCAGGTCAGCCCTGGAGGTTCACAGTCATTACCTCTGGCATTGACAGGAATGGTTTTGTCCCCTTGCCAGTCTGCTAGCCTGTAAACAATATCACAAAAACAAACACAGGGGTTCTCCCCAAGAACGAAACGCAGATTGGGATAACGGAAGTTTTAAAGGATCCATTAACACTTGAGAAATTTTTCATTTTAATAATGTTGTAAATTGCTGTGGAAGCATTTGTCAACACGGTCAAAATGTGAGCAGATCTTTCAGAGCAGGTTGTTGGCTGTAGATTGACTCATAAGTTAAGAAACAGATTGGCAGCAGGCTAGGAAAGAGCTGTGTAACTGTATTTAATAATTTGGTGGACATATGTGCTCTGCTGAGTACAACCTTCACTTAACCTGTGACCTGACGTTATTGAAACTCCTACTGGAAATAATTCCTCAGTTATGTACACAGTTCATTACTCAGCCAGTGACACACTGCTGTAATAGGAGAAATGCAGCAGCTAAACCGTGTAGAGGAAGATCCCACAAATGCTGACCAGATACTTTAGTGAGGTCTGTTAATGGAAGGTTTGAGGTAAAGGGAGGGGCTGAATAGGCTGGGGCTGTTTTCCCTCAAACATTGGAGGTTCAGCGGTGACCTTATAGAAGTTTATAAAATCATGAGGGGCATGGATAGAGTGAATAGCCTGGGGAGGCAATGGCCTCATGGTATTAACGCTAGACTGCTAATGTTGATATCAAGGTAATAATCTAGGGGGCCTGGGTTTGAATCCCGCCACAATATATGGTGGAATTTGAATTCAATAAAAAAATCTGGCACTAAGAGTCTAATGATGACAATGAATCCATTGCCGAATGTCGGAAAAACCCATCTCGTTCATGAATGCCCTTTAGGGAAGGAAACTGCCATCCTCACCTGGTCTGGCCTACGTGTGACTCCAGACCCACAGCAATACAGTTGACTCCTAACTGCCCTCTGGGCAATTAGGGTTGGACAGTAAATGCTGGCCTAGCCAGAGACGTCTACATTGTGTGAATGAATAAAAGAAAGTCAAGGTCTTTTCCCCAGGGTGGAAGTGCCCAAAACCAGAGGGGCATAGGTTGAAGGTGAGAGGGGAAAGATTTCAAATGGACCTAAGGGGCAACTTTTTCATGCAGAGGGTGGCACGTGTATGGAATGAACTGCCAGAGGAAGTGGTGAAGACTGGTGCAATTACAACATTTAAAAGACATCTGGATGGGGACATGAATAGGAAGGGTTTAAGAGGGTTATGGGCCAAATGCTGGCAAATGGGGCTAGGTCATATTGGGATTTCAGTTCAGAACGGATGAGTTGGACCAAAGGGTCCCTTTCTGTGCTGTACAGCTCTATGACTCTATGATGTAGAAACTTTATCAAGGTGGTAGCATACAAGGACACCCTAAAAAAGTGCCTTACAAACTGTAGTGCAGACCGTCTCAGGGGAAGACACCTATAGTTAACCAGTCCACATGGAGGCAAGCTCTGAAATTCAGTTCAGTGTCTTTCAACGAGCATCTTCAGCAATTTTGCAAGTATCTATTGTGGCCAATGGAAGGTCAGAGATGACACAGTTGCAGAAATTCCCCACACACCGACAATATGAACGGCCAGCCCTGGGGATGTGCATGCCAATCTTATATCAGAAACTTTTCAATCACAAAACAGGTGTCTTCTGCCCATAGGAATGGTGAACGTATCCTTCACACCATCCATCGCTGTAAATGAAGTCTCAGATCAACATCCCCACCAAAAGATATAATTCTGACAGTGCTTCATGTAAAGGTTACATCTTTTCTATTTTTCTGTATTTTTGATTCTGGACCAAATTGGGGGATCATTTACAAAAACATGTTTCAAATCCATGGACTGAACACTTGTGATCTAATGGAGATCTAATCGACAGAATCTCCTTCCTCCAGTTTAGTGAGGGGTAGGGGTGGGGGTGGGGGTGGTGGTGGGTGGGTGGGTTGGAGGGGGTGGGGGTTGCTCCCAGAATGCGGGGCACAAACTGCAAATCTGAGGCAGGAAACGCACAAATCACACAGAGGGGATGTGAAATGTTAAAGAGGGTGATGAGTCAATTTGAAACTTCATATCGAGATGGATGGATTTTGGTTGGAGTAGGGTCTGAAGGGTTATCAAACTAAGGAGGGTAGAGAGAGTCACAGTACAAAACTAACAAAGGGCTCAATGGTCTCTTCCTGTTCTCTACAGTGAGCAGTACGGAGGGCATTGTACAGTGAGCAGTACGGAGGGCATTGTACAGTGAGCAGGCCGATGGCCTTGTGTGCATTAGTCCCATGTGTGAACTGACTGCCCCACAGCACAGAGGACCCTGCCATCCCTACATTAATGTTATTCCTGTCGACCTGGCCCCAGGTCTTGCCCATACTCACTGAGCTCCTCAGAGAGCTGTGGGAACTCGTAGATGTGCTCACACGTGTTCTTGCTGCTGGGGATGCAGAACCCAAACTCAAAGTCAAAGCTCTTCAGCAGCTGGTCCCTGAAGTAGTGTCTCTCGATCATTCGGAAGCTGTTAATGGGTTTATCGCCCACCGTGAACTCCACCCTGCAGACAGAAAGCAGCTATGATCAATACCTGCACCATGGCATGGCTCACCAGGCACACAGTGCCGATGCTGGCTCAGTGATCAGCAGACACTGGTCTCAAGGTTGTTTCAATTTGAATCCCATCCCAGTGACTAGAGCCCCACAACCCAGGCTCACACCTCACAGCAGCAATGAGAGAGGGTCAGCGTCGAGGGAGCGCCACGCTGTTGGAGGGTCAGCATCGAGGGAGCGCCGCACTGTTGGAGGGTCAGTGTCGAGGGAGCGCCGCGCTGTCGGACAACAGGGGAGGCGATGGCCTAAGTGATATTTTTGCTAGACTATTAATCCAGAGACCGAGGTAATGTTCTGGTTTCAAATCCCACCACAGCAGATGGTAGAATTTGAATTCGACTTTAAAAATCTAGAATTAATTACTTAATTAATTACTGAGGACCGTGAACCATTGTCGATTGTTGGGAAAACCCATCTGGTTGATGGTCTTCAGGAGGAAATTTCCAATCCTCACCTGGACTGGCCTACATGTGACTCCAGACCCACAGCAATGTGGTGGACTCTCACCTACCCTCTGAGATGGCCCAGCAAGCCGTTCAGTTTAAGGGTAGCGAGGGACAGGCAATAAACGCTGGCCAGCCAGCAGCACCCATATTCCATGAGTGAATAAGAAACAAGATTACAAGAAACTAAAGGATGCCCTTGTACTGGAGGCAGTTTAAAGAGGGTATAGGAGACTAATTCTTGGGATAAAAAGGTTGTCTTAGGAGAAAAGCTGTGTCACTTAGGCCTATACTCATTGGAGCTTAAGAGAATGGCGAGTTATCTTATTGAAATGTAAAACATTGAGGTAACAACAGGTTGGATGATCACAAGGTATTTCCCTACTTTAGGGAATCTAGAACTGGACAAAGGAGCTTAACTCCAGGCAGCAGGGCTTGAGTGGCATGGAGGCTGCATTTGTTGGGCAATGTGGCATCCAGGAGGCCTGGGAAAACTGGAATCAACTGGAATAAGGGGGAAAACTCTCTGCTGCTTGGAGTCATACCTGACACATAGGAAGATGATTGTGGTTGTTGGAGGTCACTCATCTCAGCTCCAGGACATCCCTGCAGGAGTTCCTCAGGGTAGTGTCCTAGGCCCAACCATCTTCAGCTGCTTCATCAATGACCTTCCCTCCACCATAAAGTCAGAAATGGGGATGTTCGTCAATGATTGCACAATGTTCAGCACCATTCGAGACTCCTCAGATACTGAAGCAGTCCATCTTCAAAGGCAACAAGATCTGGACAATATCCAGGCTTGGACTCAAAGTGCCAAGTAACAGTCACACCACATAAGTGTCAGGGAATGACCATCTTCACCAAGGGAGAATTTAACCATCACCCTTTGACTTTCTCTGAAGTGCCTCCAACTAAATCATATCTTTCCATAAATATTGTGTAATAGTCAGAAAACATCCCCATTTCTGACCTTATGATGGAGAGGTCATTGACGAAGCAGCTGAAGATGGTTTGGGACTAGGACACTATCCTGAGGAACTCCTGCAGATATCTCCAGGAGCTGCGTCACGTAGGGAAGGGAAACAAGAGGCTCCAGGTACAACCATGGCTGAGTCTGGAAAGGCTGACCGAGTCGGTTAACATGCCACCAGCCAGTGTGGGGCTCTTGATTGCATCACAGGTGAATTATGAAGCCTCTCCACAAATCCTGCGCTCAGGTTTTCAAGGTGAGAGTGTGTATTGGCAGGCAGAGCTTTAGCAGCAGTCAGCGACTCCAATCTCCACTACACAACTACCCAGGGTCTGCGGGTCAGGTAGAACTACCACAGCCACCACCACCGCCCCCCACCCCAATCACCGCCACCCCCCCAACACCACCGGGCTCAGCCCAAATCCGCCCCCATGAACCTACGTGGCTCCAACTTGTCGGAGGCGAAGGAAGGCTGGGGTGAACTGATATCGCACAAAGCGCCCAGCGTTGCTGTCCATGTCTTTCTTATCCCCTTGGTCACGGTCTGAAACAGAAACACTGGCCATTCAGTGTAAAACAATTAACATCCCCAAAATCAAACGGTGGGGGGGGGTGGAGAGGAGGAGGAGGAGGAG
>NW_025968430.1:0-12395 GCF_021869965.1 Rhincodon typus | reverse complement strand
GGGGGGGCGCGAGAGAGGGTGGGGGGAGAGGGAGGAGGGTGGGGGGAGATGCGCATGAGGAAAGTTAGGGGGCGGGGGAAGAGAAAAACAGATCAGGGTCTCTGGAAGCAGATTTAAATCTCAAATCAAAACGTCCTGGGAAACGGGTGGGAGGGTGGAGGGGATTGGGGTTGGGAGGGAGGTGAAACACAGGATGACAGGGCACAGGATTGGGGGAGGAAAGGAAGGGCAGGCGGGGAGGAAGAGGTAAAGAGGAGAGAAGGGGCAGGTGGAGACAATAACTGGGTCCCGTTGATGGGTTTCAAATCGTTTTAACGATCAGTGTGTGCTTGGAACCAGCTTGGGTCCATGCAGCTGAGATGTAGATATCAACAGAGATTTTCCCCGCACACTGGGCCCCATCTCCCCCCTGCCTCCCTGCACACTGCGACCCGTCTCCCCACTCCCGTCTCTCCGCACACCGGGCCCCGTCTCCCGCCTCACAGCCCCACATCAGATACATAAAACGATCCCCTTGTCTCAGTGAGGCCTCATGTGGGATTGGTCTGTGTAATGACCAGGGGGATACCCCTTTGACCCACCAGAGGAAGGTGGTTTGGTGATTTCGAATAAGATAGCTCCTGATTCCATGTCACGAATCTTGAACCTTGTGAAATCGATATTGTAAACATTGTCTTCAGGAGCACATAAATAATCTGGGAAAGGAGAAACACAAAGTATACCGTTAATAAGTGGGAGAATGATCACAGAATCCCTACAGTGTGGAAACAGGCCCTTCGGCCCAACAAGTCCATACCGGCCCAACAAGTCCATACCGGCCCTCAGAGCATCCCACACACACACAAACGCAACCCTCCCCACACAACCCCATACACATATACACACACACGCACCCCCCCGCACAAACACACCCATACCCGCCCTCCCGCCGCCACACACACACACTCCACCGCACAAACACACCCATACCCCGCTCCCCCCCCACACACACACACAATGCTGCACAAACACACACCCACCCACCCACACCCCTACCCTGCTCAGGTTTATAATTACAGTGTGCTCCTCTCCTGGTGCAACTACAGGGGCCACTTTGGTATTCACCACATGACCTGGTTACTCAGATCTAATGACCTGTAATATTGTTCGTGTGTGTGTGTGTGTGTGTAAGAGAATTCAGGGATTAGATACAAGGGTCAGTGTCAAAGGAGGGGGGCCTTGGCCCTGTGACAGAAATGCTATAATCAACAGAATGGCCACACCCACCAGGGTCATGCTGTTGAACAGCTGAGAGAGAGAGAGAGAAAGAGACTCTGAGTGAAGTCAGTCCCTTTAAATGGAGCAGCTAAGTAAATGAATTATTAATACTGCTCTTCGGCTTCACCTTTGATCTAGTCCACAAGATGAATCAATAGCACAAGGAACAGTCCGCACCATGGTCATTAATTTGAACATGCCACAGGTCAGGGCAGGCAGAACAGACTGATCTGACTGCCTACTCCTATTCACAATGCAGCCCCATACAAACATCAGCTGTTTGCTGGGCACGTGAACAGCGTTCTACCAGGCCAAGGGGCAGCTCTCAGAGAAGATGCAGAACATTCACATTAACATGATAAGAAATCAGGGAAGGCCATTCAGCCCATCTAGCCTGCTCTGCCAGTCAGTACAATCATGGCTGATCAGTCTGAGGCTTTAACAATACATGTCTGCTATTCCCATAAGTCTGGACTCTCCTGCAGATTACAAACTGTTTATCTCAACCTCGAATTTATGATCCAGTATCTGGGGTAGAGAACTCTAGAGATGAATGAGTCTCTAAGCCTCTTCATTTCCATCTTAAATGGGAGAGCCCTTATTTTTGAACATCCTCTCAGCATGCACCTGGTCAAGACGCCTCAAAATCCTTTATCTTTAAATAGGATAACCTTTCAATCTTCTAAGCTTCAATGAATAAAGACCCAAGGTGCTCAACCTTTCCTCATATTGCAACCCCCAAGGAACTGGTGGGGGGTGGGGGTGTTGGTGGCGGCGGTGAACAGTGCAAATAGAAACAGGAATGAGCAGGCTATTCAGCTGCTGGAGTCTGCACTGCCAGTGTAAAAGATCATGACTGATCGGATTACTCCACATGGTCCCAACAGTCTTTACCTCTGCAGTAAAAATATTCAAAGATTCTAATTCCCGCACTTTAAGGAACGAGCTCCAAAGACTCATGACTCTGTGAGGAAACAAAGTTCTCATCTTTAGTTTAATCGGGCAATAATTTATTTCAAAAATTGATCCCTAATTCTAGACTCTCTCCCAAGAGGAAGCCACCTTACCAGTATTCCTCAGGATCTCTTATGTTTAAATCCAGTAAAATCTTGCTCTTGTAACTCTGGGTGAGTAACATTCATGCCACACAAATGTCAGGTAATGACTGTCTCCAACGAGAGAGAATTTAACCACCACCCTTTGACATTCAATGGTGTTTCCATCACAGAATCCCCAACCACCAACATCCTGAGGGTTACCATTGACCAGAAACTAGTGGCTACAAGAACAAATTAGAGGCTAGGAATACCGTGGCGAGTAACTCACCTCCCGATTCCCCAAATCCTGTCAATCATCTCTAAGGCACAAGTCAGGAGTGTAATGGAATACTCCCCACTTGCCTGGATGTGCTGCAGCCCCAACAACACTTGAGATGTTCAATACCATCAGGAATAAAACAGCCCCCGGTTGGTACTACTAATTTCAACATTTACTCAATTCACTGCCAATGTACAGCGGTAGCAGTGTGTACCACCTACAAGACACATTACAGGAAGGCACCAAAGCTTCTCAAAGCACCTTCCAAAACTGTGACCTCTACCACCTGGAAGGATAAAGGTGACAGATACATAGGAACACTACCACCTCTCCAAGCCACACACATCCTGACCTGGAAGTACATCATTGTTCCTTCACTGTCACTGCGTCAAAATCCCAGAACTCCCTTCCTAATAGCACTCTGGGTGTCCCGACATCGCAGTGGTTCAAGAAAGCAGATCACCACCATCTCATCCTTGGCTAGTAGGGATGGGCAATAAATGCTGACCTAGCCAGCAAAAGCCATATTCCATGAACTATTAAAAACAAAGATAGCCTTGTCCAACTGTTCCTTATAGGACGTGCCACCCATTCCAGGTGCTCATCTATTAAAATTCCTTGTATGCATTTACATTCCCCTTTAAATAAGGGCATCAATACAGTAGAAAGTACTCAGGATGTGACCACACCAGTGCCCTGTACAGCTGAAGCCTAACCTTCCTACTTTTGTACCCAATCCTCCGTGCAATAAACAACAGTCTATTAACTTTCCAAATTACTTGCTGTAACTGCGTACTAACCTTTCGCAATTAATGCAAGAGAACATCCAGAACTCTCTGCATCTCAACAGCTCTGTAATCTCCCTCCATTTAGATAACATTCCTTGTATTTTTTGCAATTTCACATTTGCCAGAATTTTACCCACTCATTCAACGTCTATATCTGTTTCAGCTTCCTTAGGCTTTCTTCAAACTTACTTTCTTACCTTTGAATCATTAGTAAATTTAGCAAGCATGCTTTCGGTCCCTTCATGCAAGTTACTAATAGAAGAAGTTGAGTCTCAGCATTGATCTTCCGCGGCAGACCAGTCATTGCATCTTGTCAATGAGTAAACGACCTGTTGAGGCCCACACTCTGTCTGGCTAACAGGAGACAATCCTCCACCTGGGCTACCATGTTAATCCCTGCAGCATTAGCTCCATTTTCAAAAATGAAATTTGACCTTGAACCTTCCAAGATTGCTAACAACAAAAAACTGGGTGGGATTGAGAGTTCAGAGGAGGTTCCGAAGTGACTTGGACAAGTTGGGTGAGTGGGCAAACACATGGCAGATGCAGTACAACACACAAAAATGTGAAGTTGTGCACTTTGGTGTGAAAAACAGTAATTGCTTCCTCCTCATTAATCTTTTAGTCAATGTTTGAAGCTTTTATTTTTATATCCTGTCTAATCTTCTGACCTGCCCCCCATTCACCTTTTCACAATTACATGCTTTGTTTTTTTTTAAGAAAAGTATTTAATAATAACCTTTAGATGGTGGTCTACAATTTAGAATTTTCTCTCTGGTTGTAATATATCAATTGTGTATTCAGAAATTTCCCCTTTAATGTTTCCCACCATGTCTCTTTGACTTGTCTCTGAACGTACCTTGTCAGCTCACTTTCCCCCAACTCTGCTTTGATGCCCTCATAATTGCTTCTATTTAAGTTTAAAATAGTTGATGCCCCACTGCCCTCTCCTTCAAACTGAATGCAAAATTTAATCATGTTCTGACTGTTGCTATGGAGGAGCACCTTCACTATCAGGTTACTAATGAATCTTAGCTCATCAAGTCTATGAAGTGTCAACATCGAAGTGAGTATAGTCTGTCTGACCAGTGACAGAAGGTGCCATTCTAAGAAACTATCCCAAAAATATTCTGGAAATTCCTGGTCTATCTTTGCCCATCCAACTTTTCCAATCTATATATAGATTAAATCCCCCATAACTATCGCCATGCCTTCCTGACGAGCTCATTATTTATTTCTTTATACTTCATTCTACAGTGTGATAACTTGGGAGACTATACACCACTCCGAAAAGTGACTACTTGCCTTTTATCTTTTCTTATCTCTGCCAAAACTATTTCTTATCTTCTGGTTTGAACTTACAGGATCCACCTCTATGCTAATACGAGGGCTAATTAACTAAGCCCTCCTCCACATTTTCCTGGCTTTCTGCCCTTCCTAATTGTCCTGTAGCCTTCAATATTCAGTTCCCAATCTATGGCACCCTGCAGCTGTGTCTGGGGATTGCTATCAGATCATACGTAACTTCTATTTGTTTTGGGCCCTAAAAGATTAACCGGATATCTCAATTCATGGGCACCATTTGGATTCTTTGTTTCAATCAGTTGAAGAAATTATTTGATGCACGAAGTCAATATGGGTCAAGAATATTCTCAAATGGAGCAATTCCATGGTTCAACTCTTTTCGTAACCTCGACTGGTTTCAGAGTTTTTCTGGAGTTCCTACCTCACTCAGTGTGATGTGGACAAGTTGAGTGAGTGGACAAATGCAGGGCAAATGCAGTCTAATGTGGATAAATGTGAGGTTATCCACGTTGGGAACAAAAACAAAAAGTCTGATAATTATCATAATGGCAATAGATTGAGAGAGGTCCTATGGACCAGACCAAACCCCTTCAAGTATATCAAGGAGATAGCCTAGACCCTAAGTTTTATCTGATTTAAAGGCAAGTGTAAGGTGCTGCATTCCAGATGTAATGCGATTTGGAGAGGCGATGGCCCAGTGGTATTATCACTAGACTATTAATCCAAAACTCAGAAAATATTCTGGGGACATGGCGGAAAGCAGATACTGGAATTTGAATTAAAACAACTCTGGAATTAAGAATCTACTGATGACTGTGAAATCATTGTCAATTCTCGGAAAAACCCATCTAGTTCACTAATGTTCTTCAGGGAAGGAAATCTGCCACCCTCACCTCATCTGACTTACACATTACTCCAGACCCATAACAATGTAGTTGGCTCTCAATTGCCCTCTGAAATGGCCTAGCAAGCTACAAAGTCTCAAAGAAATGAAACTGGACAGATCATCTGGCATCGATCTAGACACCTATAAAGCCAACGGCAGAAGCAGCCCTGATGATCCCGCAAAGTCCTCCTTACCAACATCTGGGGGCTAGTGACAAAACTGGGAGAGCTGTCTCACAGACTAGTCAAGCAACAGCCTGACATTGTCATACTCATGGAATCAAAGCTTATAGACAATATCCTAGTCTCCACTATCACCATCCCTGGATATGTGCAGACCCACTGGCAGGGCAGATCCAGCAGATGTGGTGGCACAGTGGGATATAGTCAAAAGGGAGTTGCCCTAGGTGTCCTCAACATTCACTCTGGACCTCATGAAATCTTGTGGCTTCAGGTTAAACATGGGCAAGGAAACCTCCTGCTGATTACCATGTCCTGTCCTCCCTCAGCTGATGAATCAGTACTCCTTCACGTTGAAAAACACTTAGAGGAAGCACTGAGGGTGGCAAGGGTACAAAATGTACTCTGGGTGGAGGTTTCAATGTCCAATAATCAGCAGAACTACTGATCGAGCTGGTCGGGTCCTAAAGGACATAGCTGCTAGACTGGGTCTGCGGCAGGTGGTGAGGGAACCAACAAGAGACAGAAACATACTTGATCTTATCCTTACGAATCTGCCAGCTGCAGTCGCATCCGTCCATGTCAGGAAGAGTGACCATTGCACAGTCCTTCTGGAGACGGAGTCCCGCCTTCACATTGAGAATAACCTCCATTGTATTGTGCGGCACTGTCTTCAAACAGACCTGGTAACTCAAGACTGGGCATCCACAAGGCGCTGTGGGCCATCAACAGCAGCAGAATTGTACTCCAGCTCAATCTGTAACCTCATGGCCCGGCATATCCCCCACTCAACCATCACCATCAAGCCAGGGTATCAACCCTGGTTCAATGGAGAGTGCAGGAGGGCATGCCAGGAGCATACCTGAGGACGAGGGGTCAACCTGGTGAAGCCACCAAACAGGATTACTTGCATGCCAAACAGCAAAAGCAGCAAGTGACAGGCAGAGCTAAGTGATCCCACAACCAACGGATCAGATCTAAGCTCTGCAGTCCTGCCACATCCAGTCGTGAATGGTGGTGGACAATTAAACAACTCGCTGGAGGAAGATGCTCCACAAATATCCCCATCCTCAATGATGGAAGAGCCCAGCACATCAGTGCAAAAGATAAGGCTGAAGCTTTCGCAGCAATCTCAGCCAGAAGTGCCGAGGGAATGATCCATCTCTGCCTCCTCCAGTGGTCGTCAGTGTTACAGATACCAGTCCTCAGCCAATTCAATTCGATTCACTCGTGAAATCAAGAAACGGTTGGAGACACTGGATACTGCAAAGGCTACGGGCCCTGACAACATTCAGGCAATAATATTGAACGCATGTGCTCCAGAACTTGTTGCTCCCCTAGCCAAGCTGTTCTAAGACACTTACAACACTGGCATCTACCCAAAAATGTGAAACATTGCCCAAGTATGTCCTGACCACAAAAAGCAGGACAAATCCAACCCGGCCAATTACCGCCCCATCAGTCTCCTCTCGATCATCATTAAAGTGATGGAAGGTGTCATCAACAGCGCTATCAAGCAGCACGTGCTCAGCAATAACCTGCTCAGCGACGCCCAGTTTGCGTTCTGCCAGGGCCACTCAGCTCCTGACCTCATTACAGCCTTGGTTCAACCATGGACGAAAGAGCTGAATTCTAGAGGTGAGGTGAGAGTGACAGTCCTTGATATCAAGGCTGTATTCAATCCAGTATGGCATCAAGGAGCCTGAGCCAAACTGGAATCAATGGGTATCGGGGGCAAACTCTCCAGTGGTTGGAGTCAGACTTGGCACATAGGAAGATGGTGGTGGTTTTTGGAGGTCAGTCATCTCAACTCCAGGGCATCTCTGCAGGAGTTCCTCACGGTAACGTCCTCAGCGCAAACATTTCCAGCTGCTTCATCAATGACCTTCCCTCCATCATAAGGTCAGAACTGGGGATGTTCGCCGATGATTACACGATGTTCAGCATCATTTGTGACTCCTCAGATACTGAAGCAGTCAATGTTCACATGCAACAAGATCTAGACAATATCCAGGCTTGGGCTGACAAGTGGCAAGTGATGTTCACGCCATACAAATGCCAGGCTATGACCATAACCAATAAGAGATAATCTAACCACGGTGTCCCTTGATGTTCAAAGGTGTTACCATCACTGAAGCCCCCACTATCAACATCCTGGGGGTTATCATTGACCAGAAACTCAACTGGCCTCACCACGTAAACACAGTGGCTACAAGAGGAGGTCAGAGGTGAGGAATACTGCGGTGAGTAACTCATCTCCTGACTCCCCAAAGCCCCAGCATGCACAAGGCACAAGTCAGGAGTGTGATGGAATACTCTCCATCTGCCTGGGTGAGTGCAGCTCCAACAACACTCAAGAACTTTGACACCATCCAGGACAAAGTAGCCCACTTAATTTAGAGAGCACCTTCCAAACTCCAGCTTATTCCCACATATCTCTCCATATGATTGCAATAACTCTTACAGGTCATTTTGATTTTTTTCGAAGGTGCCACTTTAATGGTGGCACGGTGGCTCAGTGGTTAGCACTGCTGCCTCACAACACCAGGGACCCAGGTTCGATTCCACCCTCGGGTGACTGTCTGTGTGGAGTTTGTGCATTCTCCCTGTGTCTGCGTGGGTTTCCTCCCGGGTGCTCCGGTTTCCTCCCACAGTCCAAGATGTGTAGGCTAGGTGCACTGGCCATGCTAAATTGCCCATAGTGCTCAGGGATGTGTAGATTAGGTGGGCTGTAGGGGGGGATGGGTCTGGACGGGATGCTCTGAGGGTCGGTGTGGACTTGATGATCCACTCTAATATCTTTCCCTAAAATTTGAAACACAGTCCAAACATGTGGTCTCTGACCTCCGACTTATCAATTTTCCTTAATTAATTTCTGTGGTCCTCTCACCTCCTGTCCTACCCACAATACCTCCTTTCTATAACCCACTGGTAATACAACTTGATGAACTTCTCCCCATTTTTCATCTGCCTGAAAATGTGAATAGTAACTTTCTGGGATACACTCAAATTCTTCTTCTTCCTCTGTGAACGCGTTTTGATACAATTGCTTTATTTTTTCATATTTTTAGTTGTGAAATCAGAGTTAACGTTTCAGGTCCAGTGACCCTTCCTCAGAACTGGGGAAGTTCTGAGGAATGGTCACTGGACCCAAAACGTTAACTATGTTTTTCCCTTCACAGATGCTGCCATACCTGCTGAGCTTCTCCAGCAACTTTGTTTTTGTTCAACTTCCTTATCGTTATTCTTTGATTTCACCCCTGTCTCAGCCTATGACTTGCTACCAGAGAGTCAGGAAAAATCCCAGGATATGCTTCCTGTAACATCTCAGTTGCTTGATTTTCCACTGGCTTTTCAACTACAGAAGGCATCACTCTCCTCTGTGATCCAGCTACATCATTCCCGAGGATAAACTGTAACTCCAGAACAAAGAATTTCCTTATTACTCCTGCCACCACTTCACCTTTCATCAGACTGTGCAACCTCACCTTACACAATGGAACACTGCTCTTCTCATCATGAATTTCACATATTACCATCTTCACTGGCAATACTCCTTCCAAAGAACATTCCTTCGCATCTCTCACCAAAGATTGACTTGCTCCTGTATCTCTTAAAAGTGTAATTTCTTTACCTACTCCTCCTGGTACACAAGTGAACCTTACCTATGCAGGTAAATTCTTTAAAGATATCTGAAACTTTCTTACTAACTAACCCCTGACCAGCTGTACAGTTTTTTTTACAGCTCTTTAGCTTCCTTTACCACTTTAATGAACCCCAATGGCTTATCCTGTTTTACCACATCTGTCTTCCCAATGCTTTTCTTAAGCCACCAAAACTGTGACTTCATGTGGCCTACTTTATTACAATGAAAACACCCGAGCTTTTTTTTAAAATTTATCTTTCCCCACTCATGGATTTCCTTTTTACCCTGTGGTAAGCTATTTTTATTATCTTCAACGAGATCTCCTTTTCCCTTACCACCTGAGGATTTCTCTTTTCCCCAATTTCTATCCCTCACAGACTGAAATTGATGTCAGAAGCCAAACTTTGATTTATGAATCAACTCCTGATCATCTGCCATTTCTGCTGCTAATCTCACAGTTTTGACCCTCTGCTCTTCCACATGAGTTCTCATTACTTCAGGAAGTGAATTTTTGAACTCCACCAAAATAACAGTCTTGCTAAGAGTGTCATATGTTTGATCTATTTTTTTTGATGCCCTTATCCACCTCTCAAAACTACTCTGTTTGATCCTTTCAAACTCTCAGTACGTTTCACTAGGTTCCCTCCTTAGATTTTGTTTGAACCAACATTACCCATATGCCCTCATAACTACTCCTACTTTCTACCTTCACAATTTTAACATAGAGCATAGAACATTACAGCGCAGTACAGGCCCTTCGGCCCTCGATGTTGCGCCGACCTGTGAAACCAATCTGAAGCCCATCCAACCTAAACTATTCCATTATCATCCATATGTTTATCCAATGACCATTTAAATGCCCTTAAAGTTGGCGAGTCTACTACTTTTGCAGGCAGGGCATTCCACGCCCTTACTACTCTCTGAGTAAGTCGATTTTCCTCTTTCATTGCCGACTCTTGAAGTTCAATAGGTCAGGATTGTATTCACTGGAGTTCAGAAGAATGAGGGGGATCTTATAGAAACCTATAAAATTCTAACAGGACTAGACACGCTACATGCAGGAAGGATGTTTCTCATGATGGGGGAGTCCAAAAACAGTCTAAGGGTATGGTCGAAACCATTTAGGACAGAGATGAGGAGAAATGTTTTCACCAAAACAGGAGTGAACCTGTGGGATTCTCTGCCACAGAAAACAGTTGAGGTTGAAACTTTATATGATTTTAAGGAGGAGTTGGATCGAGTACTTGGGGTTAAAGGAATCAAAAGATATGGAGAAAGCATGATCATTTGAAATGGCACAGCAGGCTCAAAGAGCCGAAAGGCCCACTCCCATTCCTATATTGTACATTTCTATAATTAAGGGCAATGTGGGAAGCTTTTAGTTTGGACTCTGCAGTTAAAGCTTGGCCTGTATCTGAGCCTGGATCACCAGTCTTGCCGAAAAGATAGCAGCAGGAACAAAATAATCTTAGAGATAAGCGCTTGTTATTTATAACACCCTTGCAGCTTATGTACAGCCTTGATCCAACCTCGGCTGTTTAATAGCAATGTGAGAAGTGGAATTGAGATGACTGCACCAGCTCCCTTAGAGACATGAGACCTGACACAGTTTGTGGAATCTTGTGATGTAGAAAGCAGTTGCTACAATTTTCAACGACTTTAACAATTTTCTACATTTCAACAGTGATCACAGTTCAATGGCTTCAGGACAGTGCTCCCTCAGTGCTGACCCTGTCACAGTTCGGCACTCCCTGGCAGATGTTCAAGTTTGTCATCTTTAAAATTTTATTTGAATTTTCCAGTTGGGAGTGGTCTGTCCTTTGGGAGATAAAGGTGAAACAGCAAAGTGGTGCTGCATATCATGAGCAAAAATGCCAAAGTGGGTCCCCTTCCCTTCAAAAGGTGTTTTTGCTGCCGATAACGGGCAGATTCTGGGTTTATGATGGGGTTTGTGAGAGAGATATGTTATGTAGAAGTGACACACCAAAACAGTAGCACTTGGCAGCCACTGGTGTATTTCAAATCTGCAACATAAATACCAAGCTACAGAGAAGCCCAGACAGAGGATAATCCCCCACCTCTCTTTCTATTCTGAGGGTCAGAGATATAATCAGTTTATGTCAACGTGTCAGCTCACTGCTTTGATACTCAGGAGCATCATCTTGTCTCTTGCTGCTATTCTTCCTGTGTGCAGCAATCACTCATTTTCAGTTGATTGGATCCCTGAATTCACACTAATCTTAAAATATGCAGGTTTGGACTGGGTCTTTTCAGGAAGGAAAGGTCTTTCTGAAAACAGGATTTTTCTGAAAGCAGGAACATGAGGAAATTTGCAATGACCTGGAACAGGCCATTCAGCCCCTCAAACTTCAACCAGCATTCAAGATCACGGCTGAAGACCCACCTCAATGTCATATTCCCATATCCCTCAATGTTATCAGCAACTGGAAATCTACCGATTTGTGTCTTAAACAAACTTGATGACCGATTTCTCACCACTCTCTGAAATAGAGATTTCTAAAGATTCATCAACTCAAGTGAACTCGAGGTTCCTCCACATCTCAGTCTTCAATGGCTTGCTTTTACTTTGAGACTGTGTCCCCTAGTTCTGGATGCACCAGATGGGGGTAACATTAGGACAGTCCTACCAACCCAGGAATCAGGCTGGTGAGCCTCTGCTACATTCCCTCTATGGCAAGTAGACCCTTCCTTAGGCAGGGGACTAGAACTACTTGCAAAACTATCATGAGGATTCTGTAGAAATAGAGCAAGACTACTTTGCTCCTGTTGCCAGAAGGCCAAAATGCTATCTGTCCCCTAAACTGCTTGCTACATCTGCATGCTTGTTTTCATTGACTGATAAACATAGATATTTTCTCATCAATCTATTTAGAGATTGACACACCTCTGATCTAGGTGGGACGTGAGCCCAGGTCTCCTGGTTCAGTGTAGGGCCATTTCCACAGTGTTACAAGAACCTTCTGATGAACATGGACACCTAAGTCCCTTAACACATC
>NW_025968429.1:0-25000 GCF_021869965.1 Rhincodon typus | reverse complement strand
TTGAAGGTGTATGTTTTTTGATACTTTTTGTGTGGACTTGTTGAGCTGAATGGCCTGTTTCCACACTGTAGAGATTCTATGATCTGCCAGTCTGGGATGTATGACATGTCTATAAGGACTTTCACCAACTTCTACAAATGCACCATATCTGCGTGCATTGCAGCTTGGTACAGTAACTGCTCTGCCTAGGACTGTAAGAAACTACAGAAAGTTGTGTGCACAGCCCAGACTGTCACAGAAGACAACCTTCCATCCATGGACTCCATCTTCTCTTCTCATTGCCACAGGAAGACAGCTAACATCATCAAAGACTCCTTCCACCCCAGTTATAATCCCTTCTTACCTCTTCCATTACAAAACCTAAACACACGTACGAGCAGGTTCAAGGACAGCTGCTTCCCTGCTGTTATTAGACTTCTGAATGGCCCTTTCAAATTTCAAATCTAATGTTGATTTTGCTTTTGTGTGCCTCTTTGTATGCCTCGCTTTGTCTAAACACCCTATGATCTGTATGGCCTTGTATGTTATGATCTGCCTGTACTGCACACAAAATAAAACTTTTCACTGTAATTAGGTACACTTGACAATAATAAATCATATCCTATGGCATCACACTGGCACTGAAATTCAAACACCACATTAATATTTGTGTGCTAGGCAGAATAGCAGGTAGCTCACCAATCAGAATCAACCTGCCTAGTTTAACATTCAGATAAAGTCTGATAGCTAACTGCCACTGTACATTAACTGATGCATTCTCCATGGCAAGAGTCCATGCTCCAGCCAGTTAGCGCACTCCAGTCATGTGAAAAACTTTGTTTTTTTTCCCCCATTGAATTGGTATTCTTGTGAATTGTCCTGATCAGCGCATGATGAAAAATTTCAACAAAATGTATTTTTTTTTTGGCAATGCCTCAAGTTCTGCGTGACCAAACGATAAGGTTTTAGAAAATTGGCAGAAGGTGAATTGGGAAGAAATATTTTTACCAAACGGTGTAGGGAAGAGATGCCATGGTCACAGAAAGCTCCCCAGTTAGAGCTAACCTAACACTAATCCTAACACTAACCCTAAACCAAGCTTCTGATGCCCAGAGTGAAGGCCAAGGCCGCATAGCAAAAGAAGCTGTAATTTGAGACAGTTAAAAAGACAATTATTTTTAGCTGAAAATAAAAGTAGAAGCAATGACCTTTAGAGCAAGTGGAGGACTCCAGACTATCTCCAATATCTGTGTATTGTTCCTCAGGTAAACCTGGGTTGTGCCACTGGCTTCCTGATGCAGGCCAGTGCAGGGGCACTGAGTGCCATCCACTCGTACACAGAGGAGCCCCATATCCTCCTGACCGTCAGCCTGCGAGATGTCAGCTGGCTCTCCATGGTCATCGGGCTGCCCCTCGTCTCTTTCGGCTTCCATTGGCTCAATGGTGACCGCCTGGCAGCAAACTCTGTGGCAGCTGTTGGCATCCTGATCGCCGGCAGCTGTGGTGGTCTGGCTGGGGAGGGCCGGGAGACCGCGGTGTGTTTGGCTATCGCAGCTCCTCTCCTCTCCGTCCTGACTGTCTGCCTCGTTACCACCAACCTGTATGGCATCCTGGGCAGCCTGGCCATTGGCCTGGTTGGTGTGGCGAGGGAGTTTCGGCTGGACGAGCTGCTGGGCCTGAAGGAGGCGGTTGTTCAGAATGTCCTGCTGACCTGTGGAGTGGTGGCACTGCGTCGGGCACTGGACACCCAGCAGCAGCAGCAGGCAGAGACAACATGACCCTCGCTCCGTCACCGTGGGAACACCATCTTCCTGAAGCAATATCTAAAGGGGAACAGAAGGATCTCGACCCTTGACCTCACTGGCATGATACAGGATACCCTCAACCCAAGTTGACCTTTACCCTCTAACCTCTTGACCCAGGCCACCATGTGGTGAGCAACATCTCAGCTCTGAATGAGAGCAGAGGAACTGACCAGACAGCAGTGAGATGGACACTGAATCCCCAGAGAAACCGATTTGAGTGAGGAAGTTGTGCAGCTCACTTTCGGATCATTGCAGGGACAATATTTCCTGTCATTTAAATGTCTTCGATCCCAATAAAGTTTTCTAGTTCTGTTGTGCGTTGTGTGTGCTTTGTCTATCTATGTGATATTCTGTTCCTGTCATTCCCATTAGGAAGTGTGAATGCAGTACCAGTTACTAGTCTCACTCCTGAATTATTCTTAAAGATTGGTGTAGAACATCCTGATTGTCAGGCAGAATGGAAGAAGTTTTACTGTTTATTTAACCCTCTGCTGTCCCTGACCTGGGAGTGTTTGAATTCGACAGTATAGAGGGAGTTTTACTCTGTATCTAACCCAGTGCTGTGCCTGTCCTGGGAATGTTTGTTGGAGACGGTGTCGAGGTAACTTTACTTTAAGTTTAAAAGAGTAGATGGAGCTTTACTCTAATTCTAATCCCGTGTGTCCCTGACAAGGAACTTTAGATGAGACTGAGTGCTGATGGGGAAATGTATTCCATCTGTCATGAAGACATCTGTAATTTCAGTGAACGCAGACATTGCTCTGGGAATGGAGGGAGCAGCTACCTGAGCACACCTGTCATGGAGATTGCTGTGCTCATCAAAACCATCTCTGACACCTTCATTCACTTTTCCATCCAACCACCGGGTGGGTAACGATGGTTAAAAAGGCTGGCCTTGCCAGTGATGCCCACATCCCCTGAATGAATTTTAAAGAATGATTATATTAAAGAATTACATTCACTCCCTAAATCCTCTAATGGATTGTTACATGCATTGGAAAATTCAGACCTGGCTGGAATATCATTCTAAAACATAGGAATGTGACAACTTTGTAGAAATAAAACGTCAGCAACAAATTTAGCAGATAACAAGTGATGAGGAGGATGTTAATTTGGTCCAGAATGCTGAGTCAGCTTGGCCATGGTTGGGAGAGTTTCCCCTGACTGTTTTAGTAGTACCAGTGCAGTTTACTCTTGTGGCTTCCCCTAGAGCTTGTCTCTGATGTAAGATCATTCAATGACCTGAAGAATTAACTGCTTCTGTCTCCATAGCTGCTGCCAGGGTTGCTGAGTAATTCCAGCATTTCCACTTTATCCTTTTATGGGATTTGAGCTTCCCTAAGTCGATATGATAAAACAAATTACTGTGGATGCTGGAGATCTGAAACAAACAAATGCAGAAATTGCTGGAGAAACTCAGCAGGTCTGGCAGCATCTGTGGAGAGAGAAACAGAGTTAACATTTTGAGTGCTGTGACCTTTCTTCTGAACTGTACTGGACTCAGAACAGAATATCCAATCCTTTTCTCTTTCCACAGATGTTGCCAGACCTGTTGTGTTTCTCTAGCAATTCCTGTATTTTATTCTTTCACTATGTCAATTATTTTGTTTTTTTTTGCCCATCCATAATTGCAAGGTGTGTTGCTCAGGCCATTTCAGAGGACAGCTTAAGAGTCAACCACATTGCTGTGTGTCACATATAGGCCAGACCAGGTAAGGATGACAGTTTCCTTCCCTAAAGGATATTAGTGAACCAGATGGGTTTTTATGACAATTGATGTCAGTACCATCGGCACCATACTGAGACTAGCTTTGTATTCCACATTTATTAATTGAATTCAAGTTTCACCAGTCGCTGTGGTGGGATTTGAACCCATGTCCCTTAAATTACTCATCCTACAACATTATGACTGCACTGTTGTTTCCCCTACCTTGCTATTTTATGTTTAATCTTTATGTCTCCTGATGTTTGGGAAATTGAGCCTCTTTTAAAAGGCTGCCCTAAACCTGCCCCTTTGATCGAGTCTCTGGTCACCTCTGCTAATCTGTTCTGTGATTTTGCGATTTTTTTATTTAAAAAATTCTTATGTTCATGTGAAGCACTTTGAGATAGTTAACTATACCACAGATGTTATTTAAATGCAGCTTGCTTCCCTGTCTTAACATCTGGAACTAAGGCTTCATGTTTTAAAAACAAGGGGTCGCACATTTAAAACAGAGATGAGGATGATTTTTTTTCCTGTCTGATGGTTGTGTGTCTTCCTCAGAAGGCAGTGGATTCAGAATCTCTAAATATTTTTAAGGCAGAGGTAGATAGGTTCTTGATTTACCAAGGGGGTGGAACATTATCAGGGATATGTAGAGTTGAGGTTAAAATCAGATCAGCCACGATCTTATTGAATGGCGGAGCAGGCTTGAAGGGCAGAGTGGTCTGCTCTTGTTCCTTGACAACAAGGTGCAGGGACTCCTTCAGAAACTCTAGAACTGCAACTGGGATCATGTTTCACTTCTTGGAGCAGACATCTTTCACACCATTCAGTACAAAAATTCAATTTATACAAATATTCCCTGAAGAATCACCCCTTTCCTTTCCCCATTACACCCACAGTAAATAAATACTGTGTTATACAATAGGCTTTGAATGAACATTCCTGCCATAGTTACTTATTTAGTAAGCGCTGAAAGATTTATATAACCCTCCAAGGAGGTTTCAGGAGCCATCTCTAATATTAGGCCCGAAACGTCAGCCTCTCTGCTCCTATGATGCTGCTTGGCCTGCTGTGTTCATCCAGCCCTGCACCTTGTTATCTCAGATTCTCCAGCATCTGCAGTTCCTACTATCTCTGCTCTTGTTCCTTGTTTGTCTGTATGAAGCAGTATATGTTTTCCCTCTTATAGCTACGAACTGGGTAATTCCTTTCCAATATTTCCCTTGCAGATAGTTAATTGAACAGCAGATGGCCCCCTATTGGGAGCAGGCACATTGTAGCAATTGCAGTGTCCTTGTGTTAATTTTGTTACTTCCTTGCTCAGAATGTTGCTGAGAATCTTCTAAATAAAAATCAGTAATGTTATTATCGCACCAATGGAAGTGTTGGTTTGGATGTAACATTGTTGAATTAGCCATTCCCATCTTTTCCAGACTTCCGCGTTTAAAGCCCTCTAATCTGTTTTCCGTCCCTGCCACATTACTGAAACAGTTCTTATCAAGGTCATGTTTGGGGTAAACATTCCTTCCTCAATCTGTGGACAGCTTTTATCATGGGGTGGCACGGTGGCTCAGTGGTTAGCACTGCTGCCTCACAGCACCAGGGTTCGATTCCACTCTCTGGCTGTGTGGAGTTTGCACATTCTCCCTGTGTCTGCATGGGTTTCGCCCAGGTGCTCAGGTTTCCTCCCACAGTCCAAAGATGTGTAGGCTAGGTGGATTGGCCATGCTGAATTGCCCATGGTGTTCAGGGATGTGTAGATTGGGTGGGTTACAGGGGGATGGGTCTGGGTGGGATGGTCTGAGGTTCAGTGTGGACTTGTTGGGCCGAAGGGCCAGTTTCCACACTGTAGGGATTCTGTGATTCTCTAATCACAATATCTACCCTCTCCAACATCTCTCAAACCTCTGGGAGGGAGTGCTTTTAGTTTCTTCTAACCATAGCTGGAAAGCTAACTGTGTTGGTTTCTCTGCCCACTCCAAAGCTGTTATCCCTGATGTCTTTGCCCGCAGTCCTAGTTCCCTTCTGTGCACTGCCCTTCAGAGACAGCATCCGAGAGCATGGGGCTGATGTTGGCACCTATACTGATGATGTCCAGCAGTGCCTCAACGCCGCTTCTCTCCCAACTCCTCTGTCCTTCATAATTTACCAACAATTTCGTCATGCTGCGTGCCTAATATTCAGCACCAGATGAGCAAACATTTCCCCCAATTAAATATTGTGAAGACTGAAGCCATTGTTTTTAGTCTTCAAGTTTGACCTGACCCCCTGGTAACAGTCTGAGCTAAAACCACTCTGTTCACGGCCTTCATGTGACATTTAAAGCTGAGCTCGATAGATTCTTGATCAGTCGGGGAATCAGTGGTCACAGGGAAAGGGCAAGAAGTGGATGCGAGGAGCGTTAGATCTGCTGTGATCTTATTGAATGGCAGAGCAGGCTCAAGAGGCTGAACGGCCTACTCCTGTTCCTATTTCTTATGGTTCTCGTGGCCTTACCTCTGAAATGAGGCCCTGACCTTGGGATGTGCCATTACTGAGAGTGCTGACTTTCGCTTGTGTAATATCATCAGCTCAGCTGCTGCTGAAACCCCTTGTTCCTTTGTTACCTCTAAACGCATTATGCCAATGTGTTCAGGGAGGTGATGGCCTACTTGTAATGTCATCGGACTATTCATTCAGAGACCCAGGTAATGTTCTGGGGACCTGGGTTCCAATCCTGCCACAGCAGATAGTGGAATTTGAATTCGATATACGTCTAATCACGAAACGATTGTGGATTATTGTAAAGACCCATCTGGTTTTCTTCTGGCCTACAAGTGATTCCAGACCCACAGTAAGCTGGTTGACTGTGCTCTGGGCAATTAAGGATGGGCAATAAATACTGACCCAGCCAGAAACACCCTCATTCTGTGAATGAATAACAAAAACATTCCCGGTTGCTGCCTGGCCTGCTGTGCTCCTCCAGCTCCTCCAATATCTTCAGTTCTTGCTATCCCTCTGTTTGGTCTCCCATTTTCTACCTTCCATAAGTTAAAGGTTATCCAAACATCTGTCCAAAGCCCATGGCAGGACCTGTTCCCCAATCACCCCTGTGTTTGCTGATTGTTATTGACTCCAAATTCAGTAAATTCAGCAACAACTTGAATCTTAAATTCTCATCTCTGTTTTAAATCCCTGCATGGTCTTGCCCCTCCCCATTTCTGTAATTGCCTCCAGCCCTACAACCCTCCAAGATCTCTGCTCTTTTGTGGTGTCTTTCTGTGTGTACCCCTTCCCTACAACTCTCGCCCTCTTTACTTTGCTCTCTTCCTTTTTGACAATTTTTAAAACTCACCTCTTTAAAACACCTGGAAGTTGCCAGGAATGGAAGGTTTGATTAATAGGTTGGATAGGCTGGGACTTTTTTTCACTGGACTGTAGGAGGTTGAAGGTGACCTTACAGAGGTTTATAAAATCATGAGGGGCATAGATAAGGTGAGTAGCATGTGCCTTTTCCCTAAGGTAGGAGAGTTCAAAACTAGGGGGTATATTTTTAAGGTGGAGGAAAAGGATTTAAAAAGGACAGGAGGGGTTACTTTTTAACACAGTGGTTTGTGAATTGCCAGAGGAAGAGGTGGGTGTGGGTACAGTTACAACATTTAAAAGACATTTGGATAAGTACATGAATAGGAAAGGTTTGGAGGGTTATGGGCCAAACTCAGGCAGGCCAAACTGGAAGAAAACTGACAATAAGGATACACAAATACCAACCAACCAACAAGAGACATGACCAATTCTCACTGGTCTCAATAAATACAGACAAAGAAGGACACAAAGTTGTCTGGGACAACACATCCATAATAGCACAAGCCAGAGACATGCTAAGGAATTCCTGGAGGCCTGGCATTCCAGCCAGAACTCCGTCAACAAACACATTGAACTGGGCCCGATATACAAACCGCTGAGAAACAAAACCGGAAGTAATGCCGACCACCTCAGCAAACCGAGGCATATAAATCACAAGCAAGACATATAAATCACCAATGCTTCACCGGAGGCGCACTGACAATGTTACGTAGCAGGCTGACGAAATGTCTACAATCAAACATACTGGCTTGGAGAGCAAGTCTACAACCTCAACATTATACGTGCAGACACAAGGTGCAACTTATGGGTTTAAAAATATTTTATCTGACATTTTGCAGTTTTCAGCATTAAATTATTAAGACTATCTATAAGCTGCTGATTGTGTGATTGTCTTGGAATCAGATGCAGGGCCCGTGACCCAGACAACTACTTGCTGTGTTGCAGTAAAATGCAAAGGGGCCGAGCAATTACAGAAAGTATCTGCACGCAGCTGTCGTGTGGATATACTTTTGGTTTTGCTTTTTGCAGTGTAACATAATGTCTCAGACTGGAATAGTTAGAATTGCTGCTAATTGTACAAAACTGATGTTTAACAATACAGCTAGTCATAGTATTCATTCTGTCACAATTATCTGTACTTCCAGCTCCGTCATATCACCGTTCTGAGCCCCAATCTTGGCTCATCTGCTGAAACCAACATCCATGCCCTTGATATCTCCCACCTTAGCAATCTCATTGCCGTCCTGGCTTGCCTACCATTTACCATTCTCCATAAACTTAACATTCATCCAAACCTCTGCTGCCCTTTGGCCTGATTCACTCCAACACACAGAAAGGGGTGCATGTATGGAATGAGCTGCCAGAGGAAGTGACGGAGGTTGGTACAATTACAACATTTAAAAGGCATCTGGGAAGAGTTTAGAGGGATATGGGTCAAATACTGGCAAATGGGACTAGATTAATCTAGCATATCTGGTCCCATGGGCAAGTTGGACTGAAGGGTCTGTTTCCATGTTGTACAGCTCTATGACTCTAAGCATCCTTCACTCCTCACCCTTGTCCCTGCTGATCTACTTTAGCTCCTGGTCTGGCAATGCCTCCATTTTAAAATTCAAACTTAGTTTAAATACGGCCATTCTCCCTAACTCTGTGAGCTTGATCTGCCTCACAACCCCTTGGGCATTTCTGATTTCCTTTGCTCCTCAATCTGTGGAATTCCCCCCCACCCTGAAGCTTTTCCATATTTACTTCCTTCCTGTGTTAAAACAATTCTGCACTTGACCACATTTTCTGTCACACACTTTTGAACATCTTGGGGTTTACCATTGACCAGAAACTGAACTGATATACTATGGCTACAAGAGCAGATTAGAGGCTAGGAATCCTGCAGCTCACCACCTGACACTCCAAACCCTGCCCACCATTTACAAGGCATAAGTCACGAGTGTGATGAGATACTTCCCACTTGCCTGGATGATTGCAGCCCCAACAAGATCAAGAAACTTGACACCATCCAGGACAAAGCAGCCTGCTTGATTGGCACCACATCCACAAACATCTACTCCCTCCACCACCGACGCTCAGTAGCAGCAGTGTGTACTATCTACAAGATGCACTGTAGAAATTTACCAAGGGTTAAAAAGTCTCTTCCAAACCCACAACCACTTCCATCTAGAAGGATAAGGGCAGCAGATACATGGGAATACCATGACTTGCAAGTTCCCCTCCAAGCCATTCACCACCCTGACTTGGAAATATATCGCTGTTCCTTCACTGTCCCTGGGTCAAAATCCTGGAATTCCCTTCCTAAGGGCATTGTGTGTCAACCTGCAGTACATGGACTGCAGCGGTTCAAGAAGGCAGTTCACCACCACCTTCTCAAGGGCAACTAGGGTTGGTCAATATTTACTGACCCATGAATGAATTTAAAAAATTCTTAAATCATCCTGGAGTAAAAAGTAATAATGCTAGAAATACTCTGCAGGTCAGGCAGCATCATTGGAGAGAGTGAAAACCTGTTAACACTTCAGGTTGATGACTTTTAGTTAGATTCCCAACATCTGCAAGATGTTGTTTTTGTTCTAGTATCTACTTGAGTGACTCAGTGTCAAATCTTGTTTATGAATTGCTTCTGCGATATCTCATGAGAGGGTTTGTTATATTAACAGTGCCATATAAATTGTTGAGGGTCAGAATCTGTCCAAGTGAGAAAGAACAAACTGACCATCGTGAATCTTTGGAAAACACACAATTTGTCATTTATTAAGAAGATCAGAAATTGAAATGGGAGTAGGCAATTGACCGTTCGGATGCTCTGTCTTTCATCACCATCCATGGCTGATCATTCACCTGAATTCACTTTCCTGCACTTTTTACACATGCCTTAATTTCTAAAATATCTGTGGACCTCTGTCTTGAATATATGTTGTGGCCCAGTATCCAGTTTCAATTAGATCCTCTGAACTCCAGGAGTATCAACCTATTTCTCCTCACAGGGCAAACCCTTCATCCCAGTTTTGAATCAAATGAATCTTTGTTGCACTCTCACAAATGCAAAAATCTCCTTTCTTATGTGAAGAGATCGGCCAAGACTACAGAGCACTCCCAAGTGTTGTCTCACCAATGCCTTAATTTTTAAAGATATTCTTTAATGGGAGGTAGATAGCCAGCATTAATTGCTCATCCCCTAAATTCCTAGAGATGGCAGTGAGGTACCTTTATGAATTGCTGCAGTTCTTGGGATGACAGGATGGAGAGACAGCATGGATTTACAAAAGGGAAATCACATTTGACAAATCATAGTGTGGAAATAGGCCATTCAGCAAACCTCTGAAGAGCATCCCACCAGACACACACTTACCCCTGATCCTATCCCTGTATCCCTGCATTTACCATGGCCAATCCACCTAGCCTGCACATCTTTGGACTGTGGAAAGAAACCGGAGCATCTGGAGGAAACCCACGCAGACACAGGGAGAATGTGTAAACTCCACAAAGACAGTTGCCTGAAGGTGGAATCAAACTTAGGTCCCTGGCATTGTGAGGCAACAGTGCTAACCACTGAGCCACCATGCTAACCTATTGGAATCTTCTGAATTTATTCCAAACCTATTGGAATTTTTTAAGGATGTAACTAGTGGAGTTGATCAGTGGGAACCAGTCAATGTGGTTTGCTTGGACTTTCAGAAGGTGCTTGATAAGGTTCCACATAAGAGCTCAGCAAGTAAAATTAAAGCACATGGGATTGGGTGGTATACTGACACAGATAGAATAAAGACAGGAAACAAAGAATAGGAATAAACAGGTCATTTTCCAAGTGGCAGCCAGTGACTGTGGGGATCATTGCTTGGACCCAGCTGTTCACAATATATATTAATGATTTAGATGTGGGAACGAAATGTAATTTCTCCATGTTTGGAGATTACATAGAGTTTGGTGGGAGGGTGAGCTGTGAGGAGGATCCAGAGATGCTTTAGTGTGATTTGGACAAGTTGAATGAGTGGGCAAAAATATGGCAGATGAAGTATAACATGGAAAATGTGAGGTTATCCAATTTGGTCACAAAAACAGGTAGATTATTATCTGATTGGGAATGGACGGTGTGCAGTGAGACCGAGGTGACCTTGTACACCTGTCACTGAAAGTAGGCATGCAGGTGGAGTTCAAGCATAGAGGCAGGGACATCTTGCTGCATTTGTACAGGGCATCAGCGAGACCACTTGGAGTATTGTTGCATTTTGTCCCTTTTCTGAGAAAAGCTGTTCTGCTGTGGAAGAGTGCAATAAAGGTTTAGCAGATTTACTCCTGGGACGGCAGGACTCGTACAATCATATCAAAGAATCTCTACAGTGTGGAAACAGGCTATTTGGCCCAACGGGTCCACACTGATTCTCTGAAGAGCATCCCACCCAGACCTATCCCCTACCTTATCCCTTGCACCCTGCATTTCCCATGACTAATCCACCTAGCTTGCGCATCCCTGAACATGATGGGCAATTTAGCATGGCTAATCCAGCTAACTTGCACATCTTTGGACTGTGGAAGGAAACCAGAGCACCCAGTGGAAAGCCATGCAGACACGGATAGGATGTTGCAAACTGCACACAGACAGTTGCCTAAGGGTGGAATCAAACCTAGGTCCCTGGCTCTGTGAGGCAGCAATGCTAACCACTGAGCCACCCTAAACGTATAAGGAGAGACTAAATCAGTTAGGACTGTATTCACTGGAGTTTGGAAGATGAAGAAGGGGGGGAATCGCTGTCAATATCAGACATCAGCACACCACCTGATTCCTCAAAGCCATCTACATGGTAGTCGTCATGACAGTGATGGAGGCAAGCTGTAAATTCCACATTTTATTAATTGAACTCAAATTCCACCAGCTGTCATGTCCTCCCATGGAACATTAACCTGGTCCTCTGGGTTAATCATTACCACCACCATGCTGCGCAGTGGGCCCTTGCACTGCAGTAAAGAGGCAGATATTTTCTAAAAAAAAATTGGTAGCCATGATGTGGAGGTGAAGTCCCCTGACGAAGGGGCTATGTTCCAAAAGCTTGTGATTTCAAATAAACCTGTGGGTCTATAACCTGGCGTCGTGTGACTTCTGACTGAAACAATTGTTCAAGCATGTGGTTACACATCTTTGGAGCAGTGGGACCTGAACCTGGGCCTCAGGGCTCAGAGGTAGGGACACTACCACTGCGCCACAAAAAAAAAACCGTGGTAAAGAGGCCTTCTCATATTGAATGAATGGGAAAACCTTCCTGCTGAACATGGGTCACTACTTGTGTAGCCCTAGAGCCTATTATAGTAAATTGAGCCCTTATCTTGTTTAATGAATGAATGGGAATGGAAAGGGGCGGAGACATTGACGTCTTTGCGAAACACTCCACCAATCGGAGCCTGTAGTCGGTGCGGACTAATTAGAGAGCGACATTCTGGGGGGTGGGTTCCCCCAATGGGCCGCAAAGCCGGCCGCCATTGGTAGGTTCGAGTAAAATGGACCCTGATTGGAGGGGGCGCGGATGGCGCGCGTCACAGAAGGAGGAGACGAAAAGAAGAAGAAAAACAAAGATGGCGGCGCGAGGCTGCGCTTTTATCATCGACTTAGCGGCCGGTTTCTAACGGGGAGGAGGCGGAGGGCAGACAGGCATCGTTTACCTCAGAAAATACCTTTAAAACATATTTCAAATTAAAATCGTAATTTTTAAAACAAAAGTTGTGAAGAAAAGAAAATAGTCACCGGTCGCATTTTTTTTGTGATTTACGGGGTCGGGGAGGGGAAGGTGAGGGTTACCGGGTGACGAGAAAACAAATAAAAATGTCGGCGGTGGAGGAGAGAGAGCCGGCGCCCGCGGCTTCTTCAGCGGCGGGAGGTGGAGGAGCGGCAGCAGCGGCGATGATGATGGCGGCGGCAGCGGCGGCGGCTTCTTCGGGCCCCTCCGACCCGCTGCACCCGGCGGCAGTAGCAGCAGCCGGAACTCAGGAGCTGAACAACCGCCCGGAGCTGGAGGAAGGTCCGAGCTCCAAGAAGCGGGCCCGGCTGGAGGCTGAGTCGGCGGCCGGCTCCGGCTCGGGTTCGGGCTCGGCGGCCTCAGGCGGTGGAGCGGCGGCGGGGGCTAAGGCCGGCGTGGAGCACAAGCTGGAGGAGAGGCTGTACTCGGTGCTGTGCTGTACCGTCTGCCTGGACCTGCCCAAAGCTTCAGTCTACCAGGTACCGGGCTGGGCTGGGCAGGGCTGAGGGGAACCCGGGGCCAAGGCGGCTCGCCTTTAGCCTGGACCCGCAATCGCTCCCATCCTCAAAACAAACATAATTTCTATTACGATCACCATCTAATTCTCTATACACCTTTTATAACCCCATCCTCATCCATGTAGGAGGACAGGCTGTACCATCAGACTGGACTGATCCGGTATTCAGTGTGTATAATATCTATATATCTCTTTTAAAAGTATATAATGTTATTTAATACATATTAGATATAAAATATTGTCATCATGGGATTTGCAGCACTTCACAGAGCACTGTAGAAGGTCATTGGCAATATTGTGTGCGAGAGCCTGTGTGTACCTCTGGTTACGTTTTATAAATGTGATTTAAGAAAATCACATGTAAAATTTGGTCACATACAGTCGTTGTTTGGGATTTCTTTCGTGTGTGTATATAGGTGTGTTATTCGGATCCTGGGGTTTTGTCTTGCTTAGTGATGGTTTGGCTGTGGAGGGAGGGGAGTTGGGGGGCTAATTAATTTTTCTACCAAATCAAGCATCTTGACAAAGAGCTTCACTTCTTTGCAATTGTCATCTTACAAAGAATCTACCTACCTAGCATTTGTATAGTTGTGCCTGAATGCTGGCGATCTTTGTTTAAAAAACATTCTCTAGTATATTTCCTATTGTCCATAACATATTGGAGTTTTTTGATTTTTTTTTTCTCTGAAGTGTTGTGAAAGCAATCTGATCGTGACATCAGAGGAGGCAGACATGTTAGTGTTACTGTTTTATGTAGCTTTCACTGCCAGTTGTGCACTTGGATCCTGACGTGATAATGGTCTTAAGGACATGTACGATATGTCAATTGTATTGAATAATATATTCATTTGATGGGTGAGAGGGGTGGTTCATGGGAATTTTAATTTGAGTCTGACCCCTGAAGCTTTATGACCTTTCCTGTAACCCTTTTTAATAATAATCCCTTGTAACTTGTTCCTAACCATTTGATTCATCCAAAATATAAATAATAATTCATGTTCTAGCTGGATTTGCCAAAAAGGCAGGTGTCTATCTCTAAACGTGTTTTGTATTAATGTGTGTTGGGTGTACTGTAGTCATTGTAATAAATGTCACGTTTACGTAGCCCCACTTAAACACAGCTGCTGTTTCTCTACTTATATGGATGTTTGTAGTTTCCTTAATTAGATATTGATTCAGGGGCTTGGTGGCGATGGGGAATCTATCCTTGACTGAGAACAATGTCACAAGCACAAAGCGTCAGACTTTTAAACGTCTTCCAGTAGATTGCAAGGCTGGTTTTAAGACAAATTATTCCTTCCCAAAATAAGCGGCAAAGAAATGTGAATTGAGAGAGCTTGCTCTTGTTTGCTGAGGTTGTCGCTTTATCAGTACCTCTTGATTTCGATCGTAACTGCAGCAATTCTGAAGCAGCACTGCATCAGACATTCGAAACACTTCATTACGTGCCGTATTATTAACCCTTCTCCACATTTGGCTACATTTCAACAAAGCTGATACCATCAAGAATGCAAGTTAATAAGTTTCTATAGATCTTCAGTTTAAATGTGTGTTGTGTAGATCTTTAATTTGTTCCATTTGATCATTTTTAGAGGTTTTCAGCAGGAAAAAATGCATCACCAGTTTTATCATTTGCTTTCTCTTTTCTCCTGGCAATCTTAAATGTTTGAAGTGTTAAGTTGTAATGGAAATGGAGGCAGGCGTGTTGTGCCTGTCTGAATTCACAGGGAGCAGGAGGGGGGGGTTGGAGGAGGTAATGAAAATAACTGTTACTCTATTAGAAACACTTAACCTCCACTTTGCCAGAAGGAAGACATTCTCTGATTGTGATTTCAATCTCCAAAATGTTTCAAAGGTAATGATATAATTATAAAATTATGAAGTGCTTGCTTTCTAGAGATTTGCTCAAGCCTTGCATCTATTAATTTATAAATTTAAACGGCACCTGCTGTATGGGTATGACTTACATTAAAACCGGAGGATCAAGTCAGAGCGTTTGTTTATGTTTAGCAGTTGTAGTTGGTAAAATACACTACCTGGAGGAGGAGGACCTTCTATGATGCTGCATTTCTTGCCTTCTGCCATTTCCCCATTTGTTATGTCCTGTCTTGAGTTTAAATTTTTTTGGTCAAACTTAATTTCATATAAATCAGACTTGGTATTCACTGTGTCCTGTTAATTTGTTTGTTGGATTATTGTAAAACAAAATTAATGATATAACTTCACTTCTGATGTCAGAGTTTGGCATTGAATGTGCAGGTGTGAATACCAGTAAGTTGTGAAAATAAATCAAGAACTTGTGCTTTTAAAAAAAGCACTTTGCTAATATTAATGGGATTGTCCCAACCCTTGAGGGTGATGATTCAAGTCTGAGCCAAAAACCGTTTCATGTGGTCACCCCAATTTAATTAAAATCTTTTAGAAAATAACTCTGGCAGGCTAGGATTTATAAAACACAAAATAATGTTGCTAATCATGTGCATTGTTGCCTTTGTCATTTTATACTTTTTCTGGTGAACCTCTGACAGATGTCACTAATTTTGCATCAATTATTTTTAAAGTAAATGTGTTATATCTGAATTGTAATTGGACAAAGTAATGAGAGGCTATATAGAATCTTGGGTTGCTCTATAGCCTTTGATGTAGTAAGGCATTCCACGGCAACACTCAGGGACCTTATCAAGCAAAATTTGACACGGCGACATTAAGGCAAGAGATGTATGTTTTGAGGAGAGAGGTATTTAGTCAGAACTTGGGGCCCAGACAGCTGATGGCATGACTTCTAGAAGTGGAGCTTTGAAAACTAATGATATACATGAGATCAGATTAGAACAGAAATATAAGGGAAGTAGGGATGAAGGATGTTGAAGATGGAGTACGGGCAAGACAACAGAAAGATTTGAGAACAGTGGTGCCAATTTTAAAACTATGCTCCAAACCAAGACAGCGATGAAGCAACATGCTCAACAGTCAAGAAATAACTCCCAATTCAGATTTCCTCCCCTCTTCACTTTCCCATTTCTTTTGAAAATGAAAAATATCTTTTTCTTCCTCTAGAAAATGGTCTCACAGTTTGCTGTCTCTGAAGTGTTTTGCCACACGACTTATTTGCCCACCTTTTAAGAGTCCTTACAACCTGTTTTACTGACAATGGTGGTGGTGACTAAAAGCAATCATTTCACTGCTCCTCAATGCCCCATTTCTCCTCTTGCGAACGATTTTGTCACGTTATCTATGTTACAAGCTTCCAAGTGCACTTGGTTTTCTAAATGAAATTTGGATGTTAAGGTGAACAGGATAAGTCTTTATCCATGGCTAGCTGTGTTTGCATTAACTGTTATTATCCGCCAACATACTGTCTTTTGTTCCAAAAATGGAAACATGACCTGTATTTATTTTGCGCTCTGTAGAAAATCATCCCAAGGAACTTCACATGACTATAGTTGACAGAAGCCAAAACAGGAGGCATTGCAGGGTTGATTGGTGGCAGTCTGATGTGACTAAGAACTTGGCTGGAAAGTATGTAGATTGATTAAAAAAGTCAAAATGGCAGAGTCACTGGCCACAATCAGTTTGTCTTGGCTGTATGAATGGCGGCTTTTCAAAAGCACCTTCTAAGCTATGACCTTGACCACCAAGAACAGATAAATGTGAATCCAGCATTTTGACTGTGAAATATGTCACATTGCTTCTTTGTTATTGAGCAAAATCCTGGAACTCTCTCCCTGAATAGTCCTTCACAAAAATGTGGTCTGCAACAATTTAAGAGGCAGCTCACCACCACCTTTTCAAGGACAGTTAGGGAAGAGTTGTTGGCACAGCCACTGATGTTCACATCTCGTGAAATAATAAGAGCCCAAGGTATTGGAAGCAGTCTCTTAGCATGGGTAGAGAATTGGCTAACTAATAGAAGTTACAGTTGGGATAAGGGGCATCTTCAGGAAGGCAACTTGTAACTAGTGGTGTGCCACAGGGATTAGGGCGGTTGCCAAAATTATTTACAATTACTTGGATAAGTAAAGTGAATGTACTATCACCAAGTTTGTAGAAGATAATTGATGGGAAGGCTGGTGGTGAGGATGACATGAAGTGTCTGCAGAGGCTTCTAGACAGGTTAAGCCAGTGAGCAAAAACTTGGCAGATGGAATATAATGTGGGAAAATGAGGTTGTGCACTTTGACAGGAGGAGAAGAGATGAATTTTAAATAGAGAAAGCTGCAGATCAGAGGGATTTGGAAGCCCTCATCCATGACTCTTCTTCCAAGTTCAGTGAGTAATAGGGAAGGCAAATGGGATATTCGCTTTCATTTCAAAGGAAATAAAGTATAAAAGCAAGGAGGTGTTACTGAAGCTATGCAAGACACCAGTCAAGCCACAGCTGAATACTGTGACTAGTTTTGGACCGGTTACCTGAGGAAAGATATACTGGCTTTGGAGACAGCCCAGAGCAGGTTGACCAGGATGATACTAGGTATGGAACGAATGTCTTATGAGGAGAAGTGAATAGGTTGGGCCTGTGCTTATTGGAATTTAGAATTAACCTTATTGTCACACACAAGATTCTGAGGAGACTGGGTGTGGAAAGATTTACCCTTTGTGGGTGAGTCTAGGACCAGAGGCAATAACCTCCAAATGAGGAATTGCACATTTTGGATAGATAGGAGGATGAATTTCTCCTGAGGGCAGTGAATCTTGTTATCACAGAAGGCTGTTGAGCCTAGGTTAAGTATATTTGAGGCTAACGTAGATTTTTAATCAGGGAATTGAGGATTATGGGGAAACAGCAGGAAAGTGGAGTTGGTGTTTACCACACCAGTCATGATCTCAATAAATGGCATTACCGACTCTGGGTTGAATTGAATAATAAATAATTAAGTGGAAAAGGATACAACTGGCAACTACAGGCCAGTCAGTATTGGGAAAGTTAGAAATTGTAGGGAGTTGGGAGCATTTTGGCATTGTTACTGATTAGTCATCTGGAGTTTCAGATTGATGCTGCCATGGCCCCGATGCAATTTGAAATCAGTTGATATACCTGGAATATAAAGCTTATCATTGCTACGGTGACTTTACCAATTGTCGTAAGTACCTATCTCATTCAATAATAACCTTTTTAAGGAAAGAAATCTTCAGTCCTTACCCAGTTTGGCAGATATGTCACTCTTGATCCACATTAATGTCGTTGACTCTAAACTGCCCCTGAAATGGTGCTTGGTTTTTCAGGGAGACAAAGTGCCACATCCCATGAATGAGTAAAGGAAAATATTCAGGGCAAAATTGTCACTAAAAGGAAGATTGTGGTCTAGTGGTATTGTCACTAGTCGAATAACCCAGAGATCTAGGTCTTAGGGAAAAAAAATTCAAATCCCATCATGGCTGCTGGTGGAATTTACATTCAACTAATAAAAAGATCTGAAAGTGAAAGTTTGTCTCAATAATGGCAACCAGGAAACCATTATTAACTAGAACAAAGAACTGCAGATGCTGGACACCAGAAACCAAAGACAAAATTGCTGGAGAAACACAGATCTGGGAGCATCTGTGGAGACAAAACAGACATAACATTTTAAATCCAGACAAGTTTTGAAGAAGGGCCACTGGACTCAAAACATTAACACTGTAATCTCTGCATAGATGCTTCCACAGCTGTTGAGTTTCTCCAACCATTATTGTTGTAAAACTGCTCTTTTAAGGAGGGAAATCTGCCATGCCTCAGCCCCTCCAAAAGACTTCTGGGTTACATGTCTCCAGACCTACAGCAATGTGGTTGACTCTCAACTGCCTTGTGAAATGTAGCCAATTACTCAGTCCAAGGGCCAGGAGGGATGGTCAGCAATGTTGGACTTGCAGGCAACAATCATATCCCAGAATTTTTTATTTAAAACTGGAAAAGCATAGGTTAATAAAGGACGACGAAGCAAATTGCTAAGGGAAAATCATGATTTCTTTGAGGTAATAGAGTTGATGGTTGTAGATATTTTAAAATTATCAGAGATGTTATGACACAACTCCAGAGCAGGTGGTACTTGAACCCAGATCTTCTGACTCCTGTGTGGCATGCTGGTAGTGTCCCTACAGTCAGAGGTGATGCTGTATGTGTAATTTCAAAAGATGTTTCATAACATGCTATGTAATAGACTTGTTAACAAAATTAAAACTCATAAAATTAAAAGGACAGTGGCAACATGGATGCAGAATTGGCCATGGGAAAGAAAGCAGGAAGATAGGAAAAAGAATACAGTGGCGTTATCAATTGGTTCCTGTTAGGATCACTGCTCATTTTGAAGTTGTTGAGTGACCTGGTCTTGTGAATGTATATGGTGTATTTTCCATGTTTGTAAATGATATGAAACTTGGTGGTATGAAAAGCTGTGAATAGGAAATTAGCCGACTGCAGGAGATTATAAATCAGCTGATGAAAAATCTGACAAAACTGGCAGCTGCAATTTAATGCAGAAGAGTGTGATTTGATTTAGTTTTGTAAGACCGTTGTATTGGATCCTTCACTCCAATAACAATCATTGAGCACAAAAGCAAGGAATGAAGCTCGGCAATTACAAATCATTGCTAAGGCCTCAGCTGTACTATTTTGTCCATATCTGGCTTGGTAACACTGAGTGCAGAAGGGCTTGCAATGAAGTGTTCTGAATGTTTGATGCAGTGCTGCCTTGGAATTGCTGTGGCAGGTATTTGGAGAACCAACAAATGGGAAAAGCCTACTTGGCTCATCACTCTACTTGTCACTGATGCATCTGTTCATGACTGTATTGTAGATGTGGCATAACTGGCCCATCAGTCTACTCTTATCATTACCTATGGTTGAAGGTGTCATCGAGAATGCTGTCAAGTGGCATTTATACAAGAATATCCTACTCAGGTACTCGCCATGTTTTCTGTAGGTCAAGTGGAGTTGAGAATGTCTGCCCTCAACATCAAAACAACAGTTGACCAATATGATATTAAGGAACAAAAACAGAAGTTGCTGGAAAAGCTCAGCAGGTCTGAGGAAGGGTCACTGGACCTGAACTGTTAACTCTGATTTTTTTTTTCACAGATGCTGTCAGACCTGCTGAGCTTTTTCAGCAACTTCTGTTTTTGTTCCTGATTTACAGCATCCGCAGTTCTTTCAATTTTTCATGATATTAGCAAAATTCAAATTAATGAGAATGAGGGAGGAGGATCTCTCCACTGATTGGGATCATACTTAGCACAAAGGAAGGTGCTCGTGTTTGTTAGAGGCTAGTTATCTCAGTGCCAGAACACTGCTGCAGGAGTTCTTCAGGGTGCCACTCTAGGCCTAACCATCAATAACTGCTTTGTCAATTATATTTCCTTCATCATAAGATCAGAAAGGGGTTGCTCATTGCCTAATGTTCAGTGTAATTTATGACTCCGAAGATACTGAAGCAGTCCATGTCTGCGTGCAGCAAGGCATGAACGATATCCAGGCCTGAGCAGGAAGGTGGCAAGAAACATTCACCTCATCTGTGTGCCAGATAGTAATCATCTCCAATAAGAGATATTCTGACCATCCTTATTGATATTCAGTAGCATTCTGTCTCTGAATCTCCCATTAACATCTCTGTGGGTTAGTATTGACTACAAACTTGACTGGACCATCTTTACATTATTCTTTCACAATATTTTAGCATCACTGGCAAGTATAGCATTTGTTGCCTATCTCTTATTGCCCTTCAATTGAGTGGCTTGCTAGGCCATTTCATAGGTGCGGTTATGTGTCAACCTCATTGCTACGGGTTCTGATTATCAAAGTAATCCAAACTGAGTAAATAGCGTGGATTTCTTTCCCTGAAGGATATGCAACAGTCAGGTAGTGGACACTACTGCTGAGGCTATATTTCAATTTTAGTAGTTGAATTGAAATTCTTCCAACTGCTGTGGTGAGATTTGAGCGTGAACTTCATTGTGTCAGCCTGTGTGTCTGGATTAGTGGCCTAGTGATAGTATCATGGTGCAACCATAGCTCCCTACCAGCCATACAAAAGATCTGGTTTTGTACCCACAGTAGCAGCTCAGTATACTGTGGTGCGTAACCCATCATTGGACTCACTTATCAACTGTCTACGTGTCACAAGCCTACATATGATGGAATACTTTGCGTTTGCTTGGATGAGTGCATTCCAACCACGGTCAAGAAACCTGATGCCATTTGGAACAAACTAAATGTGGGCATTCAGTCCCCCGTCCACAATTTTAAATGTTCACTCCCTTCATGTATCGCTGGTACATAGTATCAGCGTGTGCACCAAATCCAACTCAAAGCTTTCTTCAACAGCACTTTTTCAAATGCTCGCCTAGAATGATAAGTGCAGCAGATGCATAGAGCATCATCTGTCCTTACTCCCCAAAATGCACATCATCCTGACTTGAATTTATTCAGTGTTGCTGGGATCAAAATTTTGGAATTTCCTTCCATTCTTACAGCACAGTGGGTGTTGATATTGTCTGTGTACTTTTTTAAAAAAGTGTTTAAACCCCAAACAGACTGCAGTGGTTCAAGAAGGAAGCACACCACCATTTTCTTGAGTACAGTTTGGGATGAGTAGCAAATGCTGATTTGGCTAGTGACACTTCCATCCCTTGAAAAGAAGTACGTACCCTAGGAAGGCTGTGAAGGCCATAATATTAAATATGATGAAACTAGGGATAGAGGATTTGTCATGTGGAGAATATGAATCATAGAATCCCTATAGTGCGGGGGCAGACCATTTGGCCCATCAAGTCCACACCAGCCCTCTGAAGAGCATCCCACCCAGACTCACCCCTTACCCTATCCATAGACATTAAGGGTAACTTAGTATAGCCAATCCACCTAAACTGCACATCTTTGCACTGGGAGGAAACCTGAGCACCCAGAGGAAACCCGTGCAAACTTCACACACGGTCGCCTGAGGGTGGAATCTAACCTGGGTCCCTGGTGCTGTGAGGCAGCAGTGCTAACCACTGAGCCTCCGTACCACCCCACAGAAACATGAATTTATTAGAGTATTTTGAGGAAATCTCAGAGTAGATAGAGGGGAACCAATTGATGTGTTATATTCAGACTTCCAGAAGGCATTTGACAAGTACTTCACAAAAGATTAAGTTGTTAGATGAGCCCAGCATGTTAGAGTAGTTTATATGGTGTGGATAGAAAATTGGTTCAAGGGCAGGAAATGACGAGTGTGGGTAACGGGTTTTTTTCAAGTTGGCAACCTATAACCAGTGGGGTTCCACAGGGATCGAGACTGGGGCTACATATTAATGACTTGGAGGCAAGAGGTGAATGTATTGTAGCTATGAGTCAGGAAGCCTTACTGCAACTGTATAAGGTGCTGTGAGTCCACACCTGGAGTAATGTGAGCAGTTGTAGTCTCCTTATTTAAAGGAAGATATTATGTCATTGAAGGTAGTTCAGAGAAGGTCACTGGGGTGTTGCTGGTATGGAGGGATTGTCTTATGAGCAAAGGCCGAACAGGTTGGGACTCTACTCACTGGAGTTTAGGAGAATGAGAGGTGATCTTGTTGAAACGTTAAGATTTTTAAGGGGCTTGACAAGAGTTCCTCCCATGGGAGAGCCTAAGAGAAGAGAGCAAAGACTCGGGGGGGGGGGGGCGGAAAAAAGGGTTATTGATTTAAGACTGAGATGAAGGGGAATTTCTTCTCTGAAAGTTGAGTCTTTGGAATTCCTTGCCATAGAGAGCTGTGTGGGGCAGAGTCCTCATATATATTTAAGGCTGAGAGTGATTCTTGATCATTGGTGAATCAAGGGTTACGGGGGAAAAGGCAGGAAATTTGGGTCAGCTATGATCGCTATTTTTTTAAGTGAGGTCTCCTCTCATTCTTCCAAACTCAAATGAATAAGACTATTTCTTACAAGGCAATTCCTCTGTACTCAGGACCAACCTAGTGAACCTTTTCTGAATGCCTTTCCATCTTGAAACGGAGAGACTATCTACTCATGAGCTCATTGACTTAAAATAATTGAGAACAAGAAGAGAAATGAGAAGATGTTTTTATGTTGCAAGTTTTTTGATCTGGAATTCACTGCCACAGTGGAGGCAGATTTAATCACCATTTCTGAAATGGAAGTTGAATAAATAGTTGGAGGAAGATTGAGGCCTGTGGGACAAATTGGACAGAACTGTCAAAAGAGCTAACATGCTCATTAAATGGCATTCTGTGCTGTATCATAGAAGCATAGAAAGTAGCAACAGGAGTAACACCTTTGGTCCTTTGAGCCTGCTCCACCTTTCAATATGATAACAACTGATAATCCAATTCCGTATTCTGTTCCCGCTTCCACCCCTTACGCCTTCAGCCCTTTAGTCCTAGGAATTATATCTCCTTGAAAACATTCAATGATTTGGCCTCAACCACTTTCTGTGGCAGAGAATTCCACAAGCTTACTGCTATCCAGATGAAATCTCTTCATCTCAGTCCTAAGTGATCCAACTCATAACCTTTGACTGTGACCCCAGTCCTGGACTCCGTGGTTATTGAGAACATCATTCGTGTGTGTACCCTGTGTAGTGCTGTTAGAATTTGTAAGTTTCTTCTCCCACGCAAGCTCTTGTGCGTTTTCTCTTGCGCGTTCATGCGGTCTCTCTTTCCCCGCCCACCACACGCGCGCTTGTGCGCGTGCTTTCTCTCGCGCTCTGTCTCTCGTGCGCTGGTAAATCTGAGGTTAATTTGCTTTTGCAGATAGAACCTATTTTGTTCAGAAAGCACACAATTTGTAGACAGTTAATGTGGCATCTTATAAATTCCTACTTTGGAAATAAAACCCGTCTGACTCCAAGTTAAAACAGTCAAATTCTGAACAAGGTCTCACACCTAAAATGCGTTGTCTGACCTGGGATGTCACCTGTGGTATTCTGAGGGAACTGATAAAACCTCTATATCCAGGCAGTGACTTGAGAGAAATTGGGGAATTTGCATATTTATCTTTTCTAACTGACTAAAGATTTAACAGGCCTCTTAGGTTTGTTCAACACCGTATCAGTTCTATCACCCTTTGATCTTTTGCTTATAAATTGTGTCCAATGCCACACTTCTCACTGACCCCTGAAGAAGGAGTGAGACTCTGAAAGCTTCTGCCTTCAAATAAACCTGTTGGACTATAACCTGGTGTCATGTGATTTTTGACCTTGTCCACTGCAGTCCAACACTGACACCTCCACATCATGGTCTACGTGTGACTCCAGACCCACAGCAATTTAATTTTTTATTGTGACTATTGCTTTGAGATCAGCATTTGTTGTCTGTTCCTGATTGTCCTTGAACTGGATGGCTTGCTTGGCCATTTCAGAAGGCAGTTAAGAGTCATACATATTGCTGATTGGTCTGGAGTCATGTATGCCATATCAGATAGGATTGCAGTTTTTCTCTTTCTTCATGAGCATTAGTGAATCAATAGTTTATCTTTTTTAAATGCAGATTTTATAAATTAGGTTTAAATTCCACCAGTTATTGCGATGGGATTTGAATCCATGTGTCCACAGCATTTGGCCTGGGCCTCTGGTTTTGTAGTCCACTGACATTGCTACGGCAACACTATCTCCAGGTATTCAAATTACTGTCAATTTTGCCCTAGATTATTTATTTTTAAATCAGAGGTTTACTGAATTGGTACAATGACAATCTTGAGCAGCAACACAAGTGTCAGTTTCTAACAGATTGTTAGATGTCAAACAGGGAGTATTGATTTTTTTTTTTAGCATCCAATTTTAGCATCCCTATTACTGTCCATTAACTCTTGCATCATCCGCAAGATTCTAGGCCCAGTCTCTGCAGAATTTTGTTTAGTAAGCTAATAATTTCTTTTTACTTGGAGACCAGATTGTTACATAGAGCAATTCATCATTTAATGCAACTCTAAGGCAGGCTAATTGCACAAGGCAGTGGC